>NC_086239.1:14975000-15275000 GCF_036321145.2 Pelmatolapia mariae | reverse complement strand
TACACTTTATTTATCGTATAAGTAAATAAAGTGTAGGTTAGGTCGCTCAGTAAAAAGATGCATACAAACTGATGAATCAGAAAAGATAGGAAGTCAACCTACATGCCTTTTCATATTATATGCCTGCTTACCTCCTTTTTCTTGCAGTAGATGGGAACCTATGCAGTGAAGCAATGGCTTACAACACAGTGGACTGTGGAGGGGACTAATGCATACATTTGAAGCCTGACAGAAGCTGGTAAAAACACAGCTTTGGTCATTTGGATAAACTGGCCCTTTAAACAGCCCAGAGGAAGAGATCTTTGCGTAATAAGTAGAGCATAAAGCCCCAAGCACAACAATAATTATAATAATGATAATAATAATAATAATAATAATAATAACAATAATAATAATAGCCCCCAAAAATAAATCATTAATTACTAGGATGCCTACTGACATGTTTTCTTAGTTACTGATATTTAGAGAGGCCACTCTCGTCATGGTTCACAGGAGCTAAGGATGCTACATTAGAGTCTGTCTCCTGTCTCTGGACTGGTTGTTTGCTGCTCTATGAGTTTGGCAGGAGGAGGTGAACCCACAGCTGGGAGGATCAGATTCAATATTTTTTATTTTTTTATTTTTTTTTTTTGCCTGTCCCGTTTGGCTCTTTTGCCATCAGAATTGTTGTCTAAAGGCGAAGAAAGATGCCCAACGGATTTACTTTACCAAATGGACCATCCCAGCCTTGCCGTAATGGTCCATTTGATTCACCTTTTATTATTTATTTTATTTTCATTTGCTGAATCCGGGACAGACTTGATTGGGGGAAAGAAAGGGGAGAAAGAAAGAGGGAAAGAAAAACAACTGAGAAGAGGGAGGGGGAAAATGGGCAAAAAACAAAAACCAACAAAATAAGCAGACAAAAAATACATATATCGATCACCTGGATCACCTGTTGAGAAAGAAAAAAGAAAACAAGCAGAAGAAAAGGAGAGCAACATAATAAACAACATCACAATGATATATGGGAATATGACAGTAAATACTAAATATTAAACATTATTGTGCAGCACGTAAGATCGACAGCGCACAGTGTGCTTTGAGGTAGGAGCCAAAAAGGGTGTAGTTTGTGTGTGTGAGCACCCGTGTGTACACCTGTGAGCATGAACGCGCTTGTTTTTAAAAGGTTCCTTCATGTAATGATCTGCTAGAGGGTGTGGGGAGCCATAGCCCCGTCCTCCAGGGCATGAAGCAGGTATGGAGGAGATCAAAACTCCAGACATCCAGAGGCCCCCAGAACACAAGAAACCAAGGAAGACCAACGGAGGGGCAGCCGCGCCACTATCCCAGAAAGAGCTGAGGAGAGTCCCAGATGAGGGGTCACTCAGCAGCCGCGGAGCAGAAGCCAGGGGGGGTTGCAGTGACGTGCCAGTGAGCTCTGCCGGCAGCCAGCTGTGCCTGAGTGACCGAGCTCCAGGCCGAGAGGCCGAGGGCACCCCACCTCCGAAGTGGCCCGAGCGAGCCCCAGGCTCCAGGCCCCGATAAGCAGCTGCCAAGGAGTGAGCTGGTGTGTACCTGGGCGCCCATCCCCGGACACAAAGAACCACCAACGCACCGATGTCTGAGGGCGTCCGCCACCGGCAGGGGAAGTGGTGGGGGGAGATAGGCCTCCAAACCTTGGAGGGCCTGAGATGTCCCCAGAGAGGTGGCGTCTGATACCCAACCTGACATATAGACACAGACATACAGGCACACACAGATACAAACATCCATTCCCACCCTCATGCTCTCATAAGCAATTACTCCACACTCAACCAACGTGAAGACAGACATAAAGAGACGCTGTACACACAATCACACTCCCCAAGCGTACTCTAAGAACCGGGTCTAGGTACCCTTGCCCCTGGAGGGGGAAACTGCACCCAGACCCAGGTGGTGTTACCCTTTCCCCTGTGGTGGGGAGAAGCAGACCGCCCCGACTCCGCAGCAGCAGGGAGGCTCCACATTCCAGACCCCAGTCGGACGGCCAGCTCCTCCTCCTAGCCCCCCCGCTCCAGCAGGCCGCAGAGAACGGGGGTGTGGGAAGACTCCAAACCTCCCTCCACCCGCTCATATGTAGTGTTGATGTATGTGTGTTCTAAGGTGCATTTAAAACCCAGGAGGGCATGGAGCTACCTGCCAGAGAGCAGCAGGTAAGCGCATAGCCCCTCCTGCTAGCCCTCAATGTCTACGTGTATTTAAAATTGAGAGGTGGGCAACGATGCCAGGGGTGAGGTGTACACCCTGATGGTAATTTGGATTCCGTGTAGCCTGCCCACCCCCAAGATCCTATATGTATGTGTTATGAGAGTGTGAGTAATGTGAATGTCTAAGTTGTGAGATAAAATTGAGGCACAGGCAGCCAGAAGGGGACAGAGGGGGGGATGCCTCCCCTGCACCCTGGTGACACACCCCTACCCCAAGGCCCTGCATGTGTGGGTGATTGTGGTGGAGCGGGAAGAGGGAGGCAGCTGGAGATGGGGAGGGGAGGAAGGGAGGGGCAAGTGACCCCTCCCTGGGGCCAGCTCCCCCGCTGACCCCAGTAGGCACCCCCATACTCTGCAACCCGCCAGGGAAAGGGTGCCCAGGCCCATCCGGACCGGGGCCCAGTGCAGCAGCGCTGCCCAGCCCCACAGAGCCCGGGACAGCCCACCCGACCCCACCACAGAGAAAACTGCACCCACCCCATCATCCACTCATCTTCCAGACTACACAAGACAATAGACGCCCAGGCTGAGATCTTCCTCCACCTCTCCTGTATCTCCCCCTCCTGCAGAGAGAGTTCCTGAAGAGAGGAGACCTCCTGCAAGATGTAACAGCCTCCCCCACCAGTTGAAGACCCCCTCAGATGGCTTGATGCACCGGCGGCAGCCTGCGCCAGGGCTGGGCCCCCAGACACCCACCCGCCCACAACCCCGGCAACTCACCAACCAGGACCCGAGCCCCCGAGGCCCGGCCAGGGCCCCAGCCCAGAGACGGAGCGCCCCCAGAACCTCACGCCTGTCCCAGACCCACCCAGGGGCAGCCAGGCTACCAGGTCAGTAACCCATGTCCGTCAGCACAGACCCTCCCCTAGCCCCGCTGCACGCAGCCACGAGGAAACCGTCACCTAAGAGCCAACAGAGCCCTTAATTGGCCATGACCGCTACCCCGGGTTGAGCCCCCCAAGGAAGATGCTCCTGGGGAACCCCCCGACGCCCTAAGCCTGTCCCTACCCCCACACCAATCACAACAGTGAAGGTGGGACCAAACTATGACCCCCCACCCCCACTAGGTGATGGAGCTGATCAAAGGAGCCCAGAGCAATTGATCTGATGTGGTGGCAGAGGCTGTATCAAGACTAATGTAATCTAATAGATAATTTCTATATTGGTTAGAATTAAGATTATTTTTATTTTTCCAGTTCATGAGGACTGTTTTCTTGGCTATGCATAGGGCAGTGAAAACCATGTGGGCTATATTCTTTTCTGAAGTGACATTATCTAAGCTGCCCAACAAACACACTAAAGGGGAAGTTGGAATGTTACATTTCAGACACTTCGATAAGTCTTCACATATCTCGCGCCAAAACTTCTGAACTGGTGGACAGAACCAAAGAGCGTGGATATAATTGTCCGGTGAATTGGTTTGGCAGTGTGAGCAGTTGTTGGTAGATGTAAAGCCCATCCTGAACATCCAATGACCTGTATAGTGCACTCTATGTAGTATTTTGTATTGAATTAATTGAAGACTGGGATTTCTAATTAGATGAAAGGTTTTTAAGCAAATCTGAGACCAGAAGTTTTGGTCTAAGTTAACTGATAAATGCGCTTCCCATTTTGCAATAGGAAGTGATATTGATTCATCTGTTTTAGAAAGCATTCTGTATATTTTGGATAGTAATTTGGGGGTTTTAAGAGTAAGAAATTGAACCACACTTGGTGGTGTTTGTAGTTCAACTTGACCCGGTTTAAATTTCTTTTTTATTATGGATTTAATTTGTTGATATTCTAAAAATCTTTTCTTGTTGATCCCATATTGTGTAGCTAGTCTGTCAAATGAAATAAATTCTGTTCCTTCTAGTATATGTTCTAAATATTTGATTCCTTTACCACTCCAATCTGAAAAGTTTATCATATTATTGTTTAGTAATATGTCAGGGTTGTTCCAGATAGGTGTACGTTTGCATGGGATTAATGAAGACTCCGTCAATTTTAGAAACTCCCACCATGCTGTCAGAGAAGAGCTGATGCTGATGCTTTTGAAGCATTCATGTCGTTGGATGTTTGAGCTGATAAATGGTAGATCTGAAATCTCTAGATTATTGCAAAGTGCTTGTTCTACATCTAGCCAAGGTTCATCTAAGAGGGTATGTTTTAGCCATCCTGAGATAAACTGAAGCCTGTTGGCTAAGAAGTAGTGCTGAAAGTTAGGTAGTTCTAATCCTCCTTTATCCTTGGTCTTTTGTAGTGTTTTTAAGCTTATACGTGGGGGCTTATTTTTCCAAAGGAATTTGGACATATATGAATCTAGAGATCTGAACCAATCTTGCGGCGGTTTAGTTGGGATCATTGAGAATAAATAATTTATTTTTGGTAATACCATCATTTTTATAGCGGCAACCCTTCCCATGAGTGATATGGGTAGACATTTCCACCTAGCCAGATCGCCTTCTACTTTCTTTAAAAGTGGGATATAGTTTAATTTAGTTAGATCTGCAAGCTTGGGAGAAACAATAATACCTAAATATTTTATATTTCCCGATTGCAGTGGAGTAGAAGAGGAATTATGGAAGGAGCAATTAATCGGAAGGACTGTAGATTTTGACCAGTTAATTGAGTAATCTGATATTCTTGCAAAACAGTTTATCAATTCAATCACCCCAGAGATATTGGTTTGTGAATTTTGGAGAAAGAGTAACACATCATCCGCATAAAGGCTGATTTTATGTTCCACATTCTTGCATTTTATGCCCTTAATTACTGAATTCTGTCTAATTGCTGCTGCTAGTGGTTCGATAAAAATTGCAAACAGTGAAGGGGAGAGTGGGCATCCCTGCCTGGTGCCCCTTAGGAGACAGAAGCTGGAGGATGTCTGGTCATTTGTTCTGACACAAGCTGTTGGGGAATTATATAATATTTTTAACCAGTTGATGAAAGAAGATCCAAAACCAAATTTGTGTAAAGTTGCAAATAGAAATTTCCAGTTAACTCTGTGAAATGCTTTTTCTGCATCTAAAGAAAATATTGTAGTTTCAAGGTTTTTACTGTATGAGTAGTCTATCAAATTAAGTAATCTACATGTATTTGTTGATGAGTGCCTACCTTTTATGAAACCAGTTTGGTCAGGATGAATTAAGAGGGGGGTTATTTTCTCTAGTCTCTTTGAGAGACCTTTGCAGATTATTTTAAGGTCTACATTTATAAGGGATATTGGACGATAGCTTGAGGGATATACAGGGTCTTTGCCTGGTTTTAGCAGGAGATTAATGTTTGCAGAATTCATATTTGATGGAAGTCTGCCCTTTTTTTTTTGATTTCCAACAACGTTCTGTAAAAAACTGGTGCTAGAATCGTCCAGAATTCTTTGTAGAATTCTGCAGGAAAGCCGTCTGGACCTGGAGCCTTATTATTGGGCATGCTTATCAGGGCTTCCTGGAGTTCACCTGGCGTCAGTGGTGAATCCAGTGCCATTGATTGAGAGTCTAATAATTTTGGGAGAGTTATGTTGTCTAAAACCTGATCAATTTCCTTTTCAGATGGGTTTATTTGTGGTGAATACAACGTTTTATAGAAATCCCTGAAAATGTTGTTTATTTGTTTCGGGTCATATACTGTGTTCCCAGATGAATCTTGAACAGCACATATAGTTGTTTTTTCTTTATTTATTTTTAGCTGGTTTGCTAGAAATTGACCGGATTTATTACTATGTTCATAATTTTGTAAGCGCAATCTTTGTACTAAGAATTTTGTTTTTTTTAATCAATTGTCTCATTTAATTCTAGTTTTGTTTTGCGTATTTTGTTCAATGTTTCCTGATCTTGGTGGCGTAGGCTTCTTCTAGTGATTTGATGGTTTTTTCTAATTCCTGAATATTTTTGTTTTCTTTTTTCTTTTTATGTGACGAGAAAGAAATTATTTTACCTCTCATCACAGCTTTCCCTGCTTCCCATAGAACAGAAGCTGATGTTCCGGGAGTGTCATTAAAGTCTAAATATGAAGTCCACTCTTTTTTAAAATATTTAATAAAGTCTTCATCTTTAAGCAGTGATGTATTAAATCTCCAGTTTTTACTTGGCGTAGTGTTATTCTTGTGCATTAGTGTTAGAGATACAGGAGCATGATCGCTGACAGCTATAGGGTGGATTTCAGTGTCTGAAATGTCACTCAGCAGTGAGCTGCTGACCAAAAAATAATCCAGACGAGAGTAGGAGTGATGAACATGTGAGAAAAAAGTATATTCCTTACTGGTGGGGTGAAGGGAGCGCCATGCATCGCAAAGACCAAAGTCGCTCATATACTGTTTGATTATATTTGTGGACTGCCAATTACGCTGAGTTCCTGCTGTGTTGAGCCTATCCATTTCTTCATTTAGTCCAAGGTTGAGGTTGCCTCCAAGAACAAGTGTGCCATCTAAGTGTTCAGAGAGTGCACTGAAAAAACCGTGAAAGAATGAGGGATCATCAACATTTGGACCATATACACTTACAATACATAGCTTTTTATCAAGTATAGATAGTTTAATGATTAAGAATCTGCCCTTTGGATCTATAACTGTATCGAGTACTGTGAAATTAATATTTTTATGTATTAAAATTGCTACTCCCCTTTGTCTAGAATTATAACAAGCTGAGAACACATTAGGAAACTCAGGTGTTTTAAGTTCATTCGAACCTCTAAGAGGTCTGTGGGTCTCTTGTAAAAGGACAACATCTGCCTGTAGTTTTTTGAGTTGGTTAAATATTTTTAACCTCTTTTCTCTGGAGCCAGCTCCATTTACATTCCATGTAACACACCTCAGTGCACCCATAGATGTGTGTATAACTAGGGGTGTATGCTGTATGTGTGTAGCTTAGACAGGTGGGGAGAATACATCACTTGTTCATAAATAAAGAGAGGGAGAGAGAGAAAGAATGTGTGGCGAGATGCTCCCCGAGTCTGACTATGTGTTTGCATATTTACTAATATGAGTACGCTTGGTTTAAGTGTGTGTATCCTATACGACTGTGTGCGCTGTCTGACTGATGTAAATGTGCTGCCGTTGAGCGCATGACTGTGCGTGATCGTGCTGTGTGTATGTGTCGAAATAAAGGATATTGTTTGTGGATGAGTGTGGAAGCAGGTGATCGAAGCAGTGAAAGAAAGAAAAAAGAAAGAAAGAAACCAAGGACAAGGGTGAGCAGCATAAAAACAAGAGGGGGAAAAAGAGAGAAGAAAAAACGAGAAGAAAAAAACCCCGGAAACATTCCAATCAAACCATTGACGGAGAGTGACGGTGTTAATTCTGCTATGAAATCACACCTAAGATGTGATTTGATACTAGTAAGTTAAACAGATGTTAATGCAAGTTAGTGTGAGTGGGTGGGGAAAGGGTGTAGCGGATTCTTATCTGGTGTGAAGTTAATACAGCCACGGAGTGATGTCGGGGTCGCGGTGGAGCTGTCTGTCCACGTACAGCCGGTCCACAGCGATGACAGTGCGGGAGCCCTTCTGGATGAAGCCGCGTCGGATTGGGAAGAGGACCCTGCGTCGTTCCAGGATCTCTTTGGGGAACTGGTCGTTCACGCTGAAGTCCGTTCCTTTTAATTCCCTGCCGCGGCTTTTCACATGTTCCTTTTGTTTGAAGTGGCCGAATTTGGCCACGATAGGACGTGGTCTCCCGGCCGCAGCCCGAATGGGGCCGAGGCGATGCACCCTATCAAAGACGATGTTCTTCACCGTGTCCTCCAGCAGCTTCAGGTGGGTTTTGATGAAGCTTTTTACCGTGGTCTCCGCGTCCTCTCCAGCGGCTTCTGGAATACCAGAAAATACCAGATTATCACGCATGCTACGGGCTTGTAGATCAATAACTGTTTCTTTTATTTTTTTATTTTCTCTATTGAGCTGGGTAACATTTTCTGTGAGACATTTCACCGACTCACTTAGCGTGGCATTTTCAGCAGCGAGCGTTTCCACCTGCTGCTGGCTGAACTCCAGGGATTCTCGCAAGGATTTAAATTCCCGGTGAAGAATCTCCACCAAGGACAGCCTTGCGTCGAAACTGGACAATCGCTTGTCGATTGACTCCAGTATGTCGGCAATATCTTTGCCGGCTGGCGATGTTGTGCCGGGGGAATCTGCCGGGCGAAGTCTTTTCGACGACGGCGTCTCAGGTTTGGCCGGAGAAGCTGCACACTGGGCCTTCTTCATCACGAGATCCTGAAAGCACTGATCAATGTAATCTTGGAGAGCCTCTAAACTCTCCCCGTTGTTCTCCAGGGTGTTGGAGATGATTTAGATAAATATTGTTAGTTATAAGACAAATGATAAGTGTATTTGGTAATACTGAAGCTTAAAGGAATTTGTTCAATTCTAAACTACCATTTGCTTTAATTTTCCGCCAAAATCTCCGGCGTCAGTTACAACATGAGTCGCTTACCTTGTCCGTCACTTCCGTCACTTACCTCTGATCAGATTCAATATAGTTGTCGTGTCCAAATTCATGGGCTGCATCCTTCTGAGGCCGCATTTGTAGACCGATTACGTCACAGCGACGCGCCAAAGGCTGTCCAAATTCGTAGACTGCTCCGAATGCAGCCGACAAATGCGTCCTCCTTTTCCCCGAATTTGAGGATGGGTCGGGTGTATCCTTCTTGGCCCACCATATCCCAGAATTCATAGCGCGGCCTAGCCAAACTCTAGTTTCCGGCAATGGCAGCCGGTACTACGTTTTAAAATTACTCTTATTAATTTTTCTGGGTCACAAAATAAACTTTTAACATATTTTCAGGCGAGAAAGTAGCTGTGTAAACATCAAATATCTGCTCGGTTTATCAAGATATCGCATATTTGGAAAAGTGCTTCGACGTTTTCGGAGACGCCTGCTACCCACCAGCTCGATAGCGAGCCGGGAGTTCGAGGGTCACTGAAGCCGCTGAGAACGGCACAACTCCCGGCACATCATTTTCAGATCACCGCGGACTTTCGCTACTCGGGTTAAACGTAGTATATACCTGAGACAACCTAAAAATGTTATTGTTGGGCTTTTTCAGTGTTTTGTTTGTTCGTGAGTAAATCGGTTTGGCTGAGATTAAAGTTATTAGATTAGATTAGATAAAATAAAACTTTATTAATCCCCCGAGTAGGTTCCTCCTTGGTTTTTATACAGCTGACTAAACGTCAAACAGAAAACTGATTAAACAGAAGTGTGAGACGGTCGAGAATTTACGCCAGTGTCCTGTTATATTTTACATAGCAAGGAGCAGACGGCCGAGTTTATTAAACTCCACCGAGACAGCGGTGACGTTAATCAGAAGGCTAGACCGTCCAATTTCACTGCCGTTTACTTCCGGCCTACCCGACCGTCTGAGGACCCGGCCCACGTAGACCGCCCATGAATTTGGACACGACCTATAATTACGTTCATCCTGGTCTGAACCTCAGGCAGGAACTGGTCAGAAGAATTTACTTCACTTTTGAAAATTCAATACTAAAGTCCCACATTATTAAAAGTTACCCCAAACAGTCTACAAAGGTTGTTTTCTGTCCACCAAAGCAAACATGATTAAAGAGATTTTTGTAACTTCACTTCTCCAAAAAGCAAATAAAGAGATTAAACAAGGATTTATTGAACAATGGTTTATGCACTTGAATTAGGAGGGATAAGAAAAGTGACTCTATTGACTGCAATCTGCAATCTACTGACATCTAATGGTGAGATTTTACACACTGTAACTTTAATGATACTTGAAAATAGGCCAGGAACTGCACTGCTTGGTCTGAGCCTGTTCAGTCAGCACGCACAGTCTGTATAATATGTGAATAATAATAAATATGACTTTTCCTCTCTTTTCCATCAAAAGTTCCCAGAAGGGTTTTTGACCTTTGGCACCATGGAGCTGTGGGTTTAAAAAAAACAAAAACCCAAAACAAAACAAAACTTACACACTGTACACTGTATTTACTGTACTTCTAATTTCTGAAAAAATACTCTAAAGCATCTTCTAAAACTTCAAAATCTATTTGGGCGATTTGGACATGACAGTGATTAACTGAAGTATAAAAGTATGAGCTCCAAGGTTCACGTTGGGGCCTTTTGGGGTCAGGAGTAAATTAGATTTAGTCACTTTCTGTGGCAAATTAATTCATTTTATCACCAGAAATAACAAATATTTCCATAATTAACACACTTCACATTGTGTGACGACTACAGTAAGATATCTGCAGGGATCTCACTGCAGTTAAAGTAGTTTTACTAAAAATATTAAGACAAAAATGGCAGTAATACTTTTTAAAAAGGCCTAATGACTAAAACCAGGTAACTTAGTTACACCTGCTCAACTGCTCATTAAGACAAATATCTAATCAGCCAGTCACATGGCTGCAAATCGGTGTATTTACAGTAGGCATGCAGACATAGTGTCAGGGTCCTGGGTCTCCTGACCCAGCGTGTTTAGTTCTTCGTGGTTTTTGTATTATTGTACTTGTGAGTTATTCTATGGTTTCTAGTTTTGATCCCTTGCCCTTCATGTTTCTGTGTCCCCCTCGGTTCTGTGTAAGTCTGTGTCTTTGCGTGTTTGAGTTTCTTGTTTTCTGTCACTCTGTATTGTGAATTATGTTCTCATGGTTGGTCTTTTGTTACTCCCTCGAGTCTAGTTTCTTGTGTTCCAAGCTTAGTATTTCCCTCTGTGTATTTTGGTTCTTAGACCTCTGCCTTATGGTTTATGTCTCTGTGTTTCTTAGTTGCTGTCTCCACTGTGCCAAGTTCGTGTCTCTGTGTCATACTTCCTGTTTTACTTTGAAGGTCCGTGTCTTATGTGAATGTGTCCTGCTTTGCTTCCTTGTCTCCTCAGTCCTGATCTCTCCCAGCTGTGTCTCCCTCCTGTTGCCCATTCCCTGATTACCACTCTGTGTATTTAAGCCCTGTGTTTCTCTGTGTCAGTGTCGCGTTGTACCCTCAACTAGCTGTGTGTTCTGCTTCTGTGTTACCAGTATTTAGTCTCCCGCTCCTGTTTAGTACTTCAGTTTGAGTGTTTCAGTTCTCTGGGGTTTTTGTTGTCTTTAGGTGAGTTTTGTTAAGTAGTGGTTTTTTCCCCAGCAATAAAGCTGTGCTTTAAGTTGAACTCCCGTGTCTGAGTCCTGCATTTTGGGTCCTCCACTCCTGCCTGCCTACCACACAGCCAACCATGACACATAGTCATGATGACCCCCCAAAGGTCAAACTTAGCATCAGAATGGTGCGAAGAAAAAGTGATTGAAGTGACTTTGAACGTGGCATGGCTGCGGGTGCGAAATGGTTTGATCTGAGTATTTCAGAAACTGCTGATCTACTGGGTGGGATTTTCCCCACACCACCATCTCTAGAGGTGAAGGACAAAAGAAGAAGTAGCAAGCCTGAAAAAACACATCTAAGAGAGTCTTTACTGGACTGTGTGCACATAGATAAAATACAGATTTTCAGCCTGGTAACCTCACTTACCTTTTTATGCCTTAACCTGAATAATTTGTGTCAACTACATTAATGTATTTGTAAATTAAAAGTTTAATTTACTTGTAGTAAGATGTAATCATGTGAGTGCTGTGCTATCTTACTTCTCAGTTACTGCCTTTAGGTGACACTGAATGTCTATGAGACAGCAACGTTCAGTATTTGTCATTTTTCAGTGACCTCTATCTCTGTGTTTGATCATCAGTCTGCAAAGGCAATGTGTTTTTTTTGTACTATGATAAATTTACATCTGTACTCTGCATACTGCAACAGAGCACTGATCTTTCCTGCCGTTTCACATCTATTGTGAAGGATCATGGAATCACATTGAATTTTAGGTGTTAAAATACACAGTGACTGCTTTTCATTTAAACAAATAAATAAAAATTCTGATGAAGAGCCACTAAAGGAGGTTTTTGGAGTAACTCTCAGCAATAATTTGTACATGAAATTGTTGGTAGACGTGTTATTAACCCTATGAAAATCTTTAGTTCTATTCAGGTACAGAGCCATAATTTAGACTACAGGAAACACTTTTATTCAAATAAAATTTATTGTCAAAATGTTCAGTGACTGCCCTTTTACAACTTAGCCATTATAAAGTGACCACAAATATTTTAGAGCCGATTCATAGTGTTTAATTGCTTGTGTGCTGGAATGTCTCTGTGTTTAGTCTGTATAGTTTATCTCCCCACTAAAACACATTAGATAATTGAATAAAATAAAACTCACAAATTACTTAAAGATTTAAAGCAATTTTACCTGTTCACTTGATGCCAGTTTGGCTCTTTCTCTGCATGTCACTCATTTGCTGATACAAACGCATGCATGCACGCGCGCAGACACACACACACACACACACACACACACACACACACACACACACACACACACACACACACACACACACACAGTGAGAGTTGTCTGTCAAGCCTCTTTTTGTTCTGTCCTGCTTTCGTTCTCTTTCTTTACATGTCTTTTTGTTTCTTTTTTGAATCTTTCGCTCATTGTGTTCCTCACTTTGTTCTCCATGTTTTTTTTATATCTCTCCCCTTCTCTCTTTTGGGAAGCATGTGAATCATCACTGAGCAATACTTTAGATGTGTAGAGTGGTACAGAAAAAGGGTTGCCAAGTCAGTGCTGGATGAGTCTGCATCACAGGGTGCTGATGTTACAAACCTCTCTCCGAGGCCCAAATCTTAAAAATACAAACGCATTTATAATCTTAGCATTTTCAATTTGTTCTCGTTGTTGTAACAATTTCTTCACTCAGAGCAGCTTCCCTCTGCACACACCCTCATGACTGTACTACAAATTAAACCAGGAAATTAAACAGTTTTCTATCCACCAAGTCTGCAAATCTGCAGATGAGCTGCAATGTGAAAAAGCAGACAAAACAGAAACACTGCTTTCATTTTCTTTACTAAACAATGTGACCTTCTCTCCTCAGTCGCAGAGGTGTTGGAGGAAGGAGGCTACTGCACAGTCCCGCTGGCGATAACTGCCTCCCTCTCTGGTTTTCTGGTGCTCCTCCTGCTCTGCATCTGCACTGTCCTCTGCTACAGACAAAGGAGACAAGCAAGTAGGCACTTTACCTTAAACTGCTGTCCGTGAACATACATCACACTTTTCCAGTACAGAAACTGTGAGTAAAGTATAATGAAGAAGACGGGTGGATGCATGCTGTGACTCGGCACTGCCCCATGGTGGCCTTCAACAAGGGTACACAGTATTCTTTCTGACAAAAGCAGAACATTTGTTCTCAGCAGAAAGGAAACAGCAGCAGGAAAGGTTATAGAAGTGTGTGTGCATGACTGCAGAGTGGGAAGACTAAGTGTGATTTTAGTTGGATTAGTGTAGGTAGTAGGTAGGTAGTATTTTTTATAAGAACATCCCTTACACAGTGAAGCGTTCTTACATTTATATCAGCAGAATCGCCAACTATTCAGGTACATGTCTGCACACAAAGGGACTCACACAGTGGCTGTGGCTCAAGTGGTAGAGCAGATCAGCTACTGATTGATTGGTTCAATCAGTTGATTGGTTTTGTTATGATTGGTTCCATCCTTGGCTTCCCCAGTCTACATGTCAAATATCCTTGGGCAAGATACTAACCCTAAGTTGCCCTCCGATGCGTTCATCGGAGTGTGAATGCGTGTGAATGTAGATTAGTTTGCACTTGTGTTTAGAAGTGCTTGTATGAGTGGGGGTGAATGAGGCATGTTGTATAGAGTGCCTTGAGTACTCCGGGAGAGTAGAAAAGCACTATATAAGAATCAGTGCATTTACCATTTAGTAACACACAGCCACGAAATGTCATTCCTAAACAGGGAATAATTAGACACCTTGAAAAGCTGGGATATTTATTTGCTTAGAGAACTCCTGGAAACACCAAAAACAGCCAACCTAAAGGCTAAGTCTGCAGTTGTGGTCAGAAATTAACATACAGTACACTCATTATGGCCATGAATGTCATGGTACTTTGGGGCCTTTAATGACTTCTTTGAACTGTTGTTTTTCCAGAGTACAATGACTGTGCAGCATACATCTATAATGAATTTTAAAAACAAGATTTTACTATATTTTACTCAACGCAGGGCCAAAAGTGTACATAAACCCCCACTAATATTTGGTTAAATATCCCGTAGCCATCAACATGCTTTTGGCATAATTCAGGCTGAATATTTGACCTCTCCTCTTGGCAAAACTGGTGGATTGGTGGAGTTTATTTAAATTTGGCAAAAAAACAAACAAACTAGCTTTTAAGCATTGTACACACATTTTCAATGGGGTTGATGTCAGGACTTTGGGAAGCTAATTCCCGAAGCTTAATGTTAGTCTGCTTCATCTATTCCAAAACCAGTTATGATGCGTTTGGCATCATTTTCCTGCATAACACAAAATTGTGTTAAAATTTCACCCGTTTAGCTGTTAATTCAAAGTGAAGCTAAGTAAGTCCTACTCCTTCATTATTCCATTCACTGTGCAATGTACCAGTACCACTGGCAGCAAAACAGCCCCCGAACATGATGCCACCACCATGCTTGACACCTGGTACAGTATTCTTAGGTTTGAAAGCCTCACCTTTACTGCTCCAAACTTACCTCTTGTTATTGTACCTAAATAACTCAATCTTTGCCTTGTCTGATCATAAAACTTTTCTTATTCATGTGGAAAGGTGCAAATTTCAGGCAGGTTTGAAGGTGCTGATTTTGGGCTTCTTTCTTGGCCAGCACCCGCTCAGTCCATGGTGATGTTAAACTTGCTTCGCTGTGGACAGTGTTACTGGTTTTCCAGCAGTTTCCAGTTCATGACAGGCTTAAGCCTTGTGGTTGTTCCTGGGTTGTTCCTGAACATCCTAACACATTTCCTCTCATCTGAGGGTGACAGCTTGGGTCTACTTCCAGACTTCACCAACATGGTGACACAGCTGAAGATTTTTACCTTCAGTTGTTTAAACTGATGATCTTGGAGTGTACATTTGTTCAGAAATAGCTCTCGGAGATCTTCCCAACCTGTAAAAATCTACAATTCTCCTTTTTCTCCTTCACTAAGGTCCTTGGACTTTCCCATTGTTCCCGTTGAGCATTGATCAGTCTGCTGCATGCTATCGAAAGAAACTACCAGAAATATTCAAACTGATCACTAACAAAAGGTTAATTGGTCTTGTCAAGCTTAAAGACACTGCAAAACCTTCAGCACCACTTATTAAAAGTGAAAGTATTTATATATTTGAGCCTGTATGTATATTTTGGCTCTGTGTGGATTATAGAAAATCATGTTATTTAATCTCATTAAATATCTATCTTGGAAAAAGAACAATTCAAAGAAATCATTAAAAAAAAAACTAATTACCATGACATTAATGCCCAAGGTGTGTCATGCAAACTTCAGACCACAGTTGTCCCAGCGTAATGTTACATCTTCTATGTTTGATTCTCAGGTTATTGTAGGCGAACTGCATAAAATGTGCTTTTTAGGTGGATTTCTTACTTTTGAATAGAGACACCTTTTTATGTGTTGAGCTATTCTGACTGACTGTGCTCTTTGTTTTCATATTTACTGTACAAACAAGAAAGGTTTATCAATCTAATCACACAACTCTTAAGGAAAAAAGTCACCAAGCATACAGTAATTAAAGACTACAGATAACAAAGGCCATCTCCGAGGGGAAGCTCACTCTAGGAGGCAGAGGAGGTCTGTTTGTGTGCGATAAGAAAAAAGTGGCCCTGAGTCACACATTTTAAGTCAGTGTAATCCCTGTGACTGATTCTGGACCATTGCAAATCGTGGCCATGGTTTGGAGCCAGGGGATTATTATAAAGCAGGTGTGACCTTTCTCTTTTGGCAGTTGATTCTGTACCTGAAACGTCTGATACCTCCTCCATCATTGTCCTTGCTCCATTCTTTGAAACATCCTTGAGTTAATTCATAAGGATGCTTCTAATGTTAGGGGATGTGGCATGCTTTCGAGCTGCTGAGCTCTTCTCTGAGTAATCCACCTCAGTAGGGACTAATGTATGCTTTGTAATTATGGGGGAGAAATGTAAGGGATCTAGCTCTCAAAGACGTTGGCCAGCGTGACAGCAGGGATTTAAAATATAATGACAAAGACTGGTTCTCTGCCTATAAAGGGAAAGTGAAGCATTTATATCTCTCCCGAGGCAAGTGCCATCTGTACCATTGTTACGCTGGTGTTGTTCTCGCCATGGCCAGGAGGACCTTTGGCAAAGGAAACCACGAAGCCATGTTACAAAACTCATTAGCTCCAGCTTTCAGTGCTAAATTGCAGACTGGCTGGAGGCTGTGATATTAGTGCAGAACCCAAACTAATAAACAGCAGGACATTTACAGCTTTCATATTGATGTAGATGCAATGAGCAAGCATAATGTTTCTGTGGTCAATGCAGTGAGAATAATAAAGTTAGCAGCTGATAGCTCATTACAGTAAACTCGATGCCTCTCTCTCTCTCTCTCTCTCTCTCTCTCTCTCTCTCTCTCTCGCTCGCTCTTTTTTGCTTTTCAGAAACAAGCCCGCAGGAGGTACTAAGGTGAGATTTAAGAGCTCTTTTGTTATATACAGAGATTTCTAACCCTTAGATCTACTGTGGGACTTTTTCGTGGAGGAAGCAGCTTCTGTAATCAGAGACCTACAGCACAGTCCTGGGTGCACTGAGCTCCATTTATATTTTACATTAGCTACTAAGAATGCATACAGCTTATTTCTGGGAATGAACAGGTTTTCATTGATCATCATTATAAAAGAAAATTGAAGGCACAAATTTGAAGTTCCACATTTAAAAAGTAATTATTTTGGTAGTAATTTAACATGATTCGGACTGTCATTAGCTCTTTTAGTTTTCCATATAGCTGAAATACACATTCAGAGTTGAGTACTTCAGTCTGATAGTAAAATAAAGTGAAGAATGATGTCCAAGCACTTTATAATGAAAACAGCACAGAGGCCCGTAATATACTGCAGCTTAGCTGGGAAAAGAAAATTGTCTTTTCACAACAGCCTCTGATGATGTGACTCTGCCATACCTCCGCTAAACGATATCATTTCTATTGCAGGTTTGACCAATCGGTGTTTAGTAGAAGTGTTGATGCTGATGCGCCAGAAGGGAAAGTTAACCTGGGATACTCTAGTGAGAGCCCCACAGGTGAGTGACCAGCAGATCTTAGCATTCAATTAAAATATTAAGGTCGTTACCATTTGGATATGTTTACAATCGCACTGATCTAAATGACTTCAGTGTTTATGCTGCCTTTCGGAGATGTTTCAGCCTAATGTGCTGTGTTCAGTGATCAATTTCTGTATTGACCTTTCCCGGTAAATTACAGCACTGGCGCCTGAGCAGGTTTCATTTTCACATAATAGACTTTTGAAACTTGCGTGACTAATTCAAAATAAATCTATAATATAATAAAGTTTTTAATTTCTTCTGTCAAAGTCAGATTATAATCACTTAGCAGTGCAGCTTTATTGCAGAGTGATTTGGCTGCTTTGCCTTTTTCCACAATAACAATGTAGCTTTTCATGTTTGCTGTACAGAATTACAAAATGTAGGTAACATTAGAGTTTGTGAGCCATGGGGGAAGTAAGCCAGTAGAAAAAGATATACATGCAGAATTCAAAAGCACAGCTGCATGGTTTGCAAAATGATCGTGTGTAATGTAAGTTACACATGATTTGTGGTGGAAGAAGAAGAAAAACAAGAGAAAGCAATCACACTGGCTTTTTACAATAGACATGGTAAAACAAACAAACAAAAAAAAAATCAAAGGTTTTGCTCCCCGGGGGGAAAAAAAGGATCTGGTCCTGGTCTTAAAATTAGGTCAAAGCAACCTCAGATGACCTATAAAACATGACATTTACATGATTTCATTATTTATTTAACAAAAAAATAATAGCAGTGCGTGAAAAACTAAGTAGACCCCATTATTTGCTAAAGATATCAGCACAAACACCTCAAACTAACTGTTGAGCACGATGGTGGAGTGGTGATGATTTGGGTTTGTTTTGCAGCTGCAGGACCCGGGCGCTTTGCAGTTAATGAATAAACCATGAACTCCTAGCTTGTATAAACAAGTTTAACAGCAAAAACAAAAACTTATCTTTTCCTCTGTGACCTTATCAGTTTCTCACGCTGTGGAAGAATTTTGTCCCACTCTTCTGTACAACAGTGCTTCCGTTCATTGAGGTTTGTGTCCCACCGTGACATTTCAATCACTGAGCTTTGGACTTTGACTGCAACAGTTGTAATTATTGTCCTGTTGATGAGCCAATAATGGCCAAGCTTTAGATGTTGGACAGATGGCTTCACATATGAGTCTAGAATGCTTTGGTTTACAGAGAAGTTCATGGTTGACTCGATGACCAGAGGATGGATGCCCAGCTCCTGTTGCTGCAAAAAGCCAATTTACCCACCCTCCACCACTATGCTCAACAGTTGGAATGAGGTGTTTGTGCTGATATGCTGTGTTTCATGGCATTATGCTTGTTCTGTATATAATTTTTTTCAGTTGCTTCCCTTAGAAGATCGTCTGTCTCCCTCCCACCCTATCCCTACTATCCTCTTCTGTCACACCAACCCTCTGCATGTCCTCCTTCACTGTATCCATGAATCTTCTCTGTGATCTTCTACTTGTCCTGCCTTCTACATTTGCTAGGCAGGAAGAAAGCTTTAGAATATAAGTACTTTTTTTTTTTTTTTACCATGACTTTACATAAATACACATATAAATTACAAATAAGTCTTTGGGCATGTAAGGTATTTGAAAATAGCTTAACGCGTTTTTCTTAAAATGTCAATTAGGTTTTAACCCCTTAATAATTCATAACTACAGTAGGTGGCTCCAGTGCATCTTCGGGCAACCATAATTTGCCATATCTGGGTGTAAAACACCACGACTGTGTGCTACCCATTCCAAACCTTTGAGCCATTAAACCTCCTAAATCCTGCTCTCTCCTACTGAGGTCTCCTTCAGGTCCGAAGTATGCTGTTGCCGCTTGAAGGAGCTGTTAGGTTAGATCAAGCTAAAAAGCTGTTTTTCACTCTGCAGATGCAGTTAACAGTGAGCTATTCTGGGAAACTCGTAGACAGATGGACTTTGTCAGCTTTCGCAAGGTAAGATAGAAACAGAGAAGGTGGGAGGGATAGGAGTCAGAGAAACAGATGAACTGGAGCTGAATAATTCGGCCAGTCATTCTGCAGCTGGACGTCATGCCACATCCTTCCCTGTTACAAAGAGCATGAGGGAAATGCATTCTTGCACCTCTGCTGGCCTCCCATCATGCAGATTAATCTCAACAGATTACTGCATTAACCAGTAATAATGACACTATTGTTAGTTAACAGGACACTCCTAAGCACATCTGTCATCACCCTCATTGTCGTAATGTATCATAAATGATGATCTACAGATGTATAGACCAGACCCTTCCAATGTATCCTCCAGCTTGCTCTTGTCAATACTGTAATTGCACCTCAGAAGACTTGGTATAGACTGACATGCAAGTTGTCTTGCTGTTTATATCTCTCCTGTTGGTCATTAATGAATGACTGGTTCCTATTAGTTTAAGGCAGTAGTTTTTTTCTTGGTGTTTTCACATCAGAGGTACCTGTTGTTCTTCTACTCTGCTCAAAAATGTTGTAGTTTTGTTCAGTAAAACCTAAACTTTGACAGTTTCATCAGGTCCCTGATGTCGTGTCCTCCAGCAGCTTTTCTACACAAAGTGAGAGCCAGGCCAACATGTGTCCCCCAGAGGATGGCTGCAAGAATGTCCGGAGAATCACCACTGTTTGAATATTAATGTTATGTTTTGTTTGCATGACTTTTGTATAAGTATTCACATTTTTATAAAGCTACAAGCTAAGGGTATATGTTTTTGAACTACAAGTATCTAACACAATCATTAAGCAACAAAGAAAAATCACTCTCTGGACACTTCATTAGTTACTCCTAGAGTCAGAATGATGTGTCATCCTGCTGGAAGAAAAAGATGGGTACACTGTGGTCATAAAGGTTTTGACATGGTCCGTAACAATACTCACGTAGGCTGTGGTGTTTACCAAGGGGCCCAGAATGAGCCAAGAAAATATTCCCCACAAGTGGCACCTGGTGTGGGTTTCTGCTGCTGTAGCCCGTCTGCCTCAAGGTTTGACATATTGTGCATTCAGAGATTCTCTTCTGCATACCTTATTTGTAACCAGTGGTTATTTGACTTATTGTTGCTCACTGAATATTTTCTTTTTCAGACCATTCACACTAAGCCCTAAAGGTGGTTGTGTGAGTAAATCCCAGTAGCAGTCGTTTCTGAAATACTCAGAGCAACCAGTCCGGTTCAGAGTCACTTAAATCACCTTTCATACCCATTCTGATGCTTGGTTTGAAGTTCAGGGGGCTGTCAACCATGTCAACATGCCTAAATAAAGTGCTGCCATGTGATTGGCTAATTATATATTTAGATTAATAAGCAGTTGGACATGTAAACCTAATGAAGTGGCCAGCGAATGTATGCTGTGATGACTTTTCTCATTTAATTTGAATGAAACCATGATATCTCAACAACACATTGTATTATTGCATATTAAAATATTTTTGGCCGATCACTGAATCCTTGAATTTACAGTCATAGTAATTTGAACCAGCATGCCGGATAACCCACAGTAAACATTTTCATACAGAGTAATGAGCTTTAAAAAGAAACTTCATCTGGCAGCGTTGCTATGGAGAAGTCAAATGGACCCTTTGAGACAGCTGCTCGGATGCTCAGACAGATTTTAAGCAACTTTAAAGGCATTAGAGTCAAAGTTTAACCAGGATATCAGTCTGTAAAAGCTGGTGGATGCTTGATTTTATACAAGGTTTAAAGTGATGCTGTGAACACAGTCATGAAAAGGAAACGGCAGTAAAGTGCAGTGTAAGTGCTGACTGGCGCTGCAAAGAGAAAAATACCAATGGTGAGATTCTTTAGTACTACATGGGTGATATAACATTTGCATTCTATAACAATAAAAGACGGAGGGGAGGAGAATGCCGGATGCAGAGGTGTATGAATCTGCCAAACACTTTGTGTGTGTCTGGCAGTTTAATTGTCCTGCTGAAACTCATGTGTTGTGTGCCACATTTCAGAAACCATATATACAGTAAATAAAATGGTCTTGATTCAGTCATTCACCACATGAAGCCGTGATCATATAAAATAATGTTATTATATATGACATAAAATCTGCCCCAATCAAAAGTAAGGCTTTTCTAAAGTATTTATGCATCATTTGTCACCTCTCACAATTGCAAAGGCCTTGAAAGGAACACGGAAGCATGAAATCAGCAGCTTATGTTTTGTCGAATGAGAAATGCTTTTTCATTTCACCGAAGGCCAATACGTTCTGTCAAGACCTCTAAGCTTTAGATTTGATTTATCTCTGCTGGCAACCTTGATTAGCTGAATATGAGTGCTAGTGCAAAGAAACGGAGAGAGAGAATGGGATGCCGGCTAAATCCCTGCAAATGCAAATGCCGCTGAAAACAAATACAGTCATTTGCAACACGCTTGAATCGCTTCCTGTAATAATAAAGAATGTACAGTGGCACGAAGGAGAATTTGTTTTATTCTTTCAGGGCAAACAGATTCATTCTGTCGGAAGAAAATGGAGGCTATGCATGTACAGTATATCTGTAACAGATGCACAGAAGTTGGCATTTCGCGGAAGTCTCGCCTTGAAATGTCAGTTATGTAGTGACAGCATGCATGCTTGCATTATTGAAAGAAGCATGCTGACATAGTTCTCTGCTATTCTTTATCACCAGATGGCTGACACAGATCCTCACTTTGGAAATCACATCTCGCCAGTGAATGTGAAGAAAGTGTTTGTCCTCCCTCTCTCCTGCTATGCTTTCATCATTTCTGCCTTCTGTTTTCTCGCACCGATTGCCCGGCATTGAAGCGACAGGCTATTAAATAAATTAGGTTTCCTTCAGCGGGCTTGACAAAGGCAGCGGCAAAATGAGAGGCCTATTACATGACCCGCTTTAGTGTTTTGTTTTCGAGCTTAACCTTACCCTTCCCTGGGGCTTACTTAGAGCACTCCATGGGTGTCAGTTACGGTTTGTAAAATGGTCTGGCGGGTATCATTTGTGGGCATCGAAAGCTCAGCCGCTGCTTGCCTTTCCTGGAGAAAAGCTCTGACAAGGTACCTGCACTCATATCCAGAGCCATTTTCTGCAGTGCTCGTCAACTCATTTGACATCTGTCCTGCTTCTCCTCCTGCGTGACACTACAGTTCCATTGCACATGCTCGGTCCCTGGTGCCGCTTTAGAAACCAGGTTGTTACGTCAGTCAGTGCAGCAGGTATCTCCGTCCTGCCAGCGTGCATCAGAGAAAATTACTGAGTGGAACACAACCATCGGGGACGACCAGAGAGGAGTCTGCTGCTATGGTGCTGCTCCCCAGCTACCTCAATGGTTTTCTGTTTGGCAATTAGCAAGAAGCCACTACACCCTCCTATTTTTGGTGTGTAGATAAATAAATGGAAACTTTGGTTAATGGCCCTCCAGAGTACAACGTGTTGTCTCCAGTGGCTTGTTATATACTACTTTCCACTTCCTGTTCGTCAGGGTCCATTAGCAGTCCAGTCACTGATCTGCTGCTAGAAGAGAATTCACCGAGGGGAGCGCATGGAAACCACACATATAGAAATGCACTGTTAGAGTTTTCTAAAGGCTAAACGAAAGAAAAGACAGTCTGTTTGTTGCCATTATAAATTCTAAGAACGACAAGACCAAGGACTGTCCACCTGTGTGTGGCTCACAAAAACAGACCAATAATGCATTTTGTGTTATGTATGAAAAGGCAATTTCATAAACAGCTGTGCTCTATGTGTTTAGTATTTATTAATGCTATCAGTATTAATCTCGTTAAAATGACGTTAACGCCATAACTGCATTAACGTGTCAAATCTCTGTTAGCGAGTTAGCGCGGATCGCCCCGTGCGTGGGGCTGCACGGCGCTAACGCGTTAATGAGCTAACCACGCTTACGCGTTGACGGCGTGCAGCTCCACGCACGGGGTGATCCGCGCTAACGAGCTAACGGAGATTTGTGTCGTTAATGCAGTTATGGCGTTAACGTCATTTTAATGAGATTAACACTGACAGCACTAGTATTTATATAACCATTTTCAGGTAGGAATGAATTCATATTTGGTTTAGGTTTAGCAGGAGTGGGACACTTGACAAAGCGCTTAGTACAACATGCCTCATTCACCCGTCCACACCCAGTTTTTCAGACAGTTGCAACCTGTTTTTTCTACCACTAACTGATTTATATCAACTCACACACATTCATACTCTGACGAACTTGGGGTTCAGTATCTTGCCCTAGGATACTTTGGCATGCAGACTGGAAATTGGAGTATCCCGGGATCAAACCACCAACCTTAGAATAGTAGATGTTCTTCCTCCTGAGCTACAGCTACATGGCTGTAATTTTTTGTCAGATGCACATGCAATAAGAAAATATAGAATAAAACCAAATAAATCAACTCATATTTGGGAAAGGCTCACTTTACCAGTCTATCAACTATAAATTATGAGTGCCCACCTCAGGTTTGATATGCTGGCCACAGGGACTGTGCTATTCTTCCTTCAATATGACTGTGATAATAAAACACGAACCCAGAGAGCACTTTATCGTGAGCTTGATAAATATTTATTCATGCACAGCAGACTGCAGTGACACATAAAAGCACTGCCGCCCTAACGTGCTACTGTGCTGACTGACGTGAATTAAATGGACACACTGTAAGGGCAAATTAAGCATCCGATGTTTTGTTTGGGTTCTTCAGGGCCAGCATGGGTAGAGCGCCATTGATGAATAACTTAACACGTCCACTCATTATTGAAATCCAATGCTTTTAAAAGCATCATGGCATGGGGCTTCTACTAAATTAAAGGCCTTTAAAAGTTACTTAGTGCCACCGTATAATGTGTCCAGAGACAAAAAGCAAGTGAGGATAAAATCCTTCCACAACCTTGTTAGCACAGGGAGAATAGTCTTTATTAACTGTTCAATGCAATCCAGCAAATCATTGTGCAGAGTGATGATCTCAGTGATCATGCAGAGCAGATGGTATTTTTAAAAAGTGAAAAATCCTGAAAAAATGAATAAATATGACACTTATACACTTTAATTTCTTCTCTTGACTGACCGTTATATATCATATTAATAGAGGATATGAAAAGGTTTGTTTGTGACCTGCAGGTTGATTTTCCTGGCTGGCCAATAATGAAAACCATAAACAATTAATATATTTAATTACCATGATTTATTATTGCACCAACAAAGTTAGAGATTTCTAAACATTATCTACAGTTATGTCCATATATATTTGGACACTGACACTTTTTTTTAACCTATTTACTGAAACATATTCCAATTATACTTATATAATGGAAAAGGACATGATGTTTAGACTCTCAGGTTTCATTTGAGGGTGTCCACACTCAAACTGGATGAAGGGTTTAGGAGTTTTAGCTCCTTAACATGTGCCAACCACTTTTTAAAATTACCTAATGTAATTGGACACTTGACTTAAAGGCTATTTCATGGGCAGGTATGGGCAATTCCATCATTATGTCATAATCAATTAAGTAGATAAAAGACCTGGAGTTGAGGTATGGTGCTTGCATTTGTAGGATTTTGCTGTGAATAGATAACATGCAGTCAAAGGAGCTCTCCATGCAGGTGAAACAAGCCATCCTTAAGCTGGTAAAACAAATAAAACACCTATCAGAGAAATTGTAGTAGTATTAGGAGTGACAAAATCTACAGTTTGGAACATGCTGATACAGAAAGAAAGCACTGGTGAACTCAGCAAGGCAAAAAGACCTGGATGTCCACAGAAGACAAAAGTGGTGAATGATCACAGAATTATTTCTATGGTGAAGAAAAACCCTTTCACGACAGCCAGCCAAGTGAAAAACACTCTCCAGGAGGTAGGCGTATCGATATCCAAGTTTACCATAAAGAGAAGACTGAGTGAAAGTAAATACAGAGGGTTCACTGCAAGGCGCAAGTCACTCATAAGCTTCAAGAATAGAAAGACTAAGTTTGACAATACTTTGCTGACACCAAGATCACCCTCTACCAGAATGATTGCAAAAAATAAGCATGTAGAAGGCGAGGAACAGCTCATGATCCAAAGCACACCACATCATCTGTAAAACACGGCAGAGGCAGTGTGTATTTTTATCCATAGTAGTTTATATTTGACAGCCCAGCTCTGTTCTGCTCTGTTCTCCCTGCCCTGGGAGAAGCAAATGTTAGCATAAAGCTAACTCACGTTTGCATAGGTCGCAAATGCACCCAAATACAAAAACAAAGCACATAAAATCTGACTAAACAGATGACTAAAAACAGAGAGGAAAAAGACTATTTATATACAGGGACCAATTTTTAATAGCTTAGTCACACTAGAGTTAAAAAAAAAAGGACAGCAACCTCTTTGCAACTACTACACTAAATATTTTTGCTGTTTGGAGACTGAGTGCAAGTAGTTGCAGCGACCAACTGGTCAAGCAGAGCTTAAGCATGCAAACCCCTCAAACTCACAAAGGAACTTCAAAAAGGTTGTCTGTTAGGAGGCAATAACTGCAGTGTGACTTGGACCGACTATAATCACTCTGAAGTTAGCAAATGGTTGCTGTCTAATTCATAAACGCAGATTGCAACCCACTGCAATCAAACGGAGTTAGCCTGCATGATGAGGGTAACTTTTCTGAGACGTCTCTTTGCAGCAGATGACTTGTTTCATGTGGCTGTCAACTGGTTGCATTCTGGTTGTATTCCTATAAAAATACAAGGATGATGAGAGCCCTGGCTAATTTACAGTTGAATTCCCAGCCTGGCTACAGGAACAGTGTTTCATTTACATTGTACAGTAGTTTAAGACTGTGATTAAATGCATTCCTCTTAGCTGTACTAATTAAATGATTATTTATTTCTTTTTGCCCAAACTTTATTGAAAGTAAGCGCATCTCAAGCTTGCTCTCCTAACAGACACAGAGTCCTTGTGTGTCTCCCAAAGGAGCAGGGATAGCTGAAACTCTGTCCAAACTCTTGGTCCAGTTCTTTATGTGTCCAGGCCATCTATCTATCACACCCAGGCTCAGATGGCAACAGCTCTGGCAGAGAAGTGGTAGCATTTTAGCACATCAGCGCTTCTGCAGACCATGTCTCTTGATGGTGCTGTCCTGATAAATGATATTCAACTGTCATTGAATGGGGGCCCAGAAAGACTTACACACCAACTCTGTTGCAATAGAAAGCACTTGTCGTAAAATCCAGCGCTGACTCGTCGCTCAATCTGACAACCTGCACAGTCGCTGGGTAAAGCAGTTCCTATCAAGTTGTTAAGTGATGACGTCTGAACCCTCTTTTCCGGGCCCAAACTACACTGGGTTCATTAAGGCTGTTATCTTTTTAGCACGTTTTAATGCTTCATGTCTTGTTCTATTAAATCTAAGCAAGTACCTAAAAATAGTCAGTGATAACTCTCGGGCTTTCTGGGTTTTTATTACTACTATTCATCTGCAGCACGTTTTAAAGCTCAGTTTTTAAAACCTCATGATGTAACAAAATATTTGAATGGGTCAGAAAATAATCACTCTGAGGCTGACAAAGATTTCAATGGGTACATGAAGTTAAGAATCAGGAATTTTTCATCGCGATTAATCCAAACCACACAACAGTATATTAATGACTAACCTGCTCCAACCTCCACACACCTGGTCTAATCACACATATTCCTGATGATCTTGTTGTGCCTCTCCTTAAGGGAGTGGCAAGTCTTCAGTACTCACAGGATCGTTGTCTCGCAACAGTGCAACCCAACTCCAAGCCTTGAGTTTGTTTCTACTTACCTGTGGGAAAGATACTTCTCTCCATCTTCCTTGTGCTCAGGTTTGCCTGGAGAATTCCCTGCTGCAGAGTGGTGAGCAGTGTTTGTTTAGATTGACACAGAATCTGGAAACTGTAGAGAACTAGAGTGGAGCCTGGGACTGTTACAACTCTCCAGCTCTATTTAAACTGAGTCCAACCTGTGTCCAGACTTTGACAGATGGTTACATTTTTAATTCTAGTGTGACGACCCCTGCCCTATGCTCTCGACCTTTTCTTCTGCACGCGTTCCAGTTCCATTGTGGACCAAGCAGGACTCATTAGTGCCAACTCGGAATACTTTGGCCGTGTGTTCCCAGACTATAAAACTGGCTGGCACTTCATTCTGTCTCTCACTCACCTTCCTGCTTGTCACCATGCCACGCATCAAATAGCCTTTCTTTACTTCATCTTATTTTTCACATTTGCAACACCCACTCACATTTTCACACTCATGAACACCCTATTCCACAGATCAGATTTGCACACCTCATTAGCTTTGCATTTAAGTTATTTAAGTCTACTTAATAAACTACTTTCTTAAACTGCCAAACCCTTTTTTTGTGGCGTTACCAACCAGCGATGACACTAGAACAAACACCTTGATGGTTGCACGAATAGTTGACCTGACTTTTGAATGACTCGTTTGATTTCTGGCATCTCAGAATGTTTGGTTTTCTGTGTTGCAGTTTCTAATGTACCATCTGCTTCTAAAGGTTCTGCTCTTACATGCATCACGTAGCAACATCTGTAGCTCTAAGCCTGGTCTGTCCAGGTTAAAAGAACTGTATCACAGCAAACTGTTTTCACCAGATGAAAATACCAAGCATCAGTTGCACCAGCATGACTTTTTGCTCATCATAAACAAGGGCAGTATACTAGTGAAATAATGAAAAGGAATTTGATAAGATGTGAGCAGAGTAATTTGAATTTATCATATTTACTTTGTTTTTAGACACACATAGCAAGTTTAGTTTGTGAAGGCTCTGAAACAGTCTTTTTATCTGTTGGTAGGATAAAAACTGAATTTTCCTGCATGTTATTCAGAGGCCATATGCAGCAAGGAGATGATACAAAAATGGCTGCTGCACAGTGTGATAATATGCTGCAGGGGACTAAGCTGTGCAGGCTGTTGAGTTGACGTTAAAGCTTCTTACAGGAGCAGCTAGATTCTTGACATGCACTCTTTCACCTGACACTGCAGTTCAGGAGTGCAACATGCAACCAATTCTTACCACAAATCTCCTCCTCCAGCAGCTCACTGACAGTCAAACAGCGATTTTTGTTGCTTAAAAATGGGCATTTGTTCTAAAAATCACTGCACACACACAGACACAAATGGTGTGCATTCCTTTCACTAGTCCTTAGCCAGAACAGATTCAGTGACCTCTGATCAGTGACAGCTATCATCATGTTGCCCTTCAAACAATGCTGGCAGAAAAAGTAACTTTCTCAAATTCTTGAGTGTAAAAAGCACGCTATTGATTTCTTTTCTAGTATTTGGAGGTGTTAGGCAGATGATGTGTGGGTGTCTTTACGCTCTGAGCTTGAACTCTTCATTCCCCCAAGATCCTTACCAATGATCAAAGAATGAGCCCCCTATGTAAAGATAAAATGAAAGCTAAGCAAAAAGGGTAAATGGTGAGGGGAAGGTATGTCGGATGCCTCAATATGAGAAGACAGATTTATCCGATGGCGCTCTGGAAGCAGCTTTGATTTAAGAGGCTTTTCATTTCAGTCTTTAAGAAAAGTGGCTCCAAGGTGTGATGCAGGCAAGTAGTAAGATGAACTACTTTCAAGATGTCATTTTTTAGAAAGAGGTGTATGAATTCTACGTTGCTGACAATGATTAGTTTTTGTTTGCTTGGACGTTTTCTGGCATATGGTGAAGCCATATAAGATAGAAAGATTAATGCTTATCGATTGGGTCTATGAAAAAACCTTTATGTGGACTGTTTTCAGTGTGAGTGCTATTTGTAGATGGCATTGTGGCTGAGTGTGAAGTGGTAAGAATGAGAATCGGCCTCAGACTTGGAGGTACAGATACGGTGGAGTGCATGGCTTACAGGAAGGAGACCCAGGACTCACTGAGAGATTATATCTCTTATCTGGCTTGGGAACGACTTGATGCCTCCCTAGATGAGCTGGAAGAGGTGACTATGGCGGTGGAAGTCTGGGTTTTTCTGCTTATGAACTGAACTGGGATAAGAACTGAACTGGGATGCAGAAGTGAATGACGTCATGGGTGGTCAAATTTGGTTAGTGGTCCATGTGGTATTGCTGATGGTAGTGTGGCCATAAAGCCTCTGTTTTTCCAGTGTATTAGGAGTTGGCATGAGATGGCAACATGTACCACTACTCGGGTTGCTCATATTGAACATTCACCTTCAGATGCCTAGGCTCTTTACCTTACAATACTAAGCACCTTCAGGTAACTGTTATGTTGTTTATAAAACCAAAACAAAAACCTGAGCGGAAATTAATTGAATTGAACCTCATAAATGTTGGAAAAATGATGGTCTTTGTCTCGGTTCTCATCTCTCCTTCCACTTTCGGGCTTGGAAAGTGTCTTCACCTGAAAACAGCTCTGTTTTTTGATGGAGACTCGGCGTTCATCATGATGCTCCACATTAAATTCGAGTCAGTGTAAAACAGACGTTGATGCCTGCTGTCTGAGTGAGTTTTAGGTCAGTGGTGAAATTGCAGAGCGCACAGTCAAAGTTGTCAGAACGAGAGTGATCTAAAATAAGCAGCCCCACTGGAAGCCATCTGGACATGCCCAAACAAATGACCTTGTGCAGAAGAAATTTACATCAGTTCAGGTTTTTGCAGGTCTAATCACAGCTCACACCTATTAGAAGACAGCACTGTATAGCTTAATTCAGCACTATCATTATAGAAGAGAATAGCAGCGTTAAAGATAGAAAAGATAAAACGCAAAAAATAAGGTAAGAACACTGAGGTCACCACACAAGGACAATCTGGTGTTGCTAGTCACATCTGGAGTGATCGAGTGATGCTTACATGTATGAATTAGGTGCAACTGGCTTGGAGGTATAATGATATTTGGGTAAAATAACAGGGTGTTCAGTGCACCACAGTTTTTGCTTAAAGAAAAGCTTTGCAGCCCTAGTACAGACACTAATGAGGTATGTGGGAACAGTGAGAAGATTTTTTTTGACAATCATGTGATCTGATGGGGAGCGTGGTAGGTGGGAATGGTTTTGTTATGGAATGACAGGCAGAGAATAAATGAATACATAACATCATTCATGAAAACACGACATTTTTCACTCTCAGTGGCGACTGAAAATACATTAAAGACATGGATGATAAATATGTTTTGGACACGATTTGATCATTATTTGTGTCCTTTTATTTATATAATTCCTACATTCATTTGTAAAATGTCATAATTTTGTTTCCTTTATTTGAATGTGATATGTTTTCCAGTTAGATAATGTGTTAGCCCAAAGTTGCTTTAAGGCTATTAAACTGTTTATTACCCTAAAACCAGAGACACCGTGGCTGATCAGTTCATGAATGAATGAATAAAGTCATGAATGTGCACAGCAAAAAATCAGGACTTTACAGCCCACCAATTTTCAGAGTTAATGAACACTTTGAGATTAAATGTTGAACAGCCTGAGTGATTAAAGAAACAAATAACATGGCTTTGAGTTGCAATTTATATTTAGTTTATATTTAGTTTTACTCCCTAAAGTGTCAAGGAATCTATTATAGAAAATGTTAAAGTTAGGAGAAATAATGCCAAGAAAGAAAATACTTTGCAAAATAACATCTATTTTTAACATCTTCCTCCAGCAGTAACAAATATAACTGAGGGAGAGCTGATAGCTGAGATCTCATTTAATAAACATGAAGAGTTTGTTTAGCTCAGACTTTATTGTCCAGCATTCTTTGCTTCATGGAATTCACTGCAAGAAGATGCCCATTAAAATTTTATTTTATCTGATTGTTAACTGAAAGACGATCACCTATCAGACAAAAATGCTGGAATGTTTTTTTTCCACTGCACTGCAAGAAATAAGTCCAACTTTATACAATGCACTGGCTTGAACCCAGTTAGTAGATAAACTATTTTAAATAATAGTACATTAAAGCAAAAAATACAATCAGCTGCTGACTGCAGTTTCTCACACTTGCAACACACAATGTAAATTCCCCATTTGAACCAACATTTAAAAAAAAAATAAATGAATAGACAAAACACCAGGTGCAGCCCTAAGCCAGTGGTGTGCGATGACTTTTACAGAAAGGCAATCAGAGAAAACTATGTTGCCCCAACACACACAAGAAAACAAACAAAACCATCTTCCTCCTCCACTATTTAACAATTTAGATCAAATGGATCAGGTTAAAACATACCACGTGTGCTGGCTGTCTGCACTCTACACAGAGGTCTTCACCTCTCTGCACTCTTTCCTGGCTGAGGAATTGTAAAATATTACTTCTATAGCTAAATAAATACCTAATAAATTACTGAAATTAATTTACTGTTAGCTGACAATGACAAGCAGCAGAGGAATGTTCTAAACTTTCCTTTAGGGAAAAAAAAAGCAATAAAACACTATGAAATCACCTCCCTGTACAGAAAAATGTTCCCCATCAGCGTTAAATGGATGGATTTCTCCTACATAAGGCTGAGCTCATTTTAAATTCTTTATATTATGTCTAGCATCAAATTCTATAAATCACATGTTTTTACTGGTTGTCCTGTGAGGACAACATATCTCAGAAGCTTGTTTCCACACAAAGTGCAAATCACAAAAGAGCTCAGAGCAGCAAAAGCTGAGCCAGCGGCAGCTTACCTTGCACGGTGGTCTCCCATCAGTTTACTGTGAAAGACTAGAGGTTTATCTATAATGTGCATGCGCCACCACTACCAACTCTCAGCTTGCCTAGCTCCAGTCACTGCTAAAAGGCGACAGACACTACCATAAAATGGAGACAGCTACAGTTTCCTCTGAACACAAAATAAGCGCATAGTTCACCGACAATAGCAGACTGTGGCCACAACAGGGTTGTAATGTGAAGGATGGATGCAAACAGGCGAGGACCTTTATGACCGCTCTGTCTGAGATGAAAGGCTTTACTTTGGTTGTTCTACTACTTGACATAACACCACTGCCCTAAACTAACAAATGAGGCATGTCGGGTTCTAAGAACATGGTTTTCATTTAAAATTTAGAGAAGCCACAAATTTAAACTCAGCCTCAAACCAGATTTTTATATCAGCAAACCTTTGTCTTTGCTTTTGAGTTGAACTTGGATGCAAACTGTCATAGACAGTCACTGGTAAAACTGAAGATGCTCAGTTAGCTATTTACTTTAAATTACTACATATAGTTGGTAGTTAATCAGTCACCTTCTTACTCAGTCCTGGCAACAAACAAAGGCGTGTAAAACATTCTCTGTAGGTGCATCAGTGCACATTCTGCAAGTAAGGTTGATTTAATTGCACTTATCATGTAGAACTGTGAGGATAAAAATGGTGCCAACTTGGCACCTCATCTCCAGTCAAAGTAATTAAATGCCTGGACGGAGTTTAATTAGATCTCTGCAGAGTTGGGCTAACATCGATGTGATCAACTCTGTCAAATAACTCCAAAATCATTTAAATCAGAATGCATTAAAGCTACAATTGAAATCAACTTCAAAATATTTAACCTGGAAATTTAAGGCTTTTGTGTGTACAGACATACATACATTCAATGGGCACTTGATTAGGTACACCTTGCTAGTGCTGGGATGAACATACTTTTGCTTTCACAACTGCCTCCGTGGCATAGATTCAACAAGGTGCAGAAACATTTGTGCTAACATAACGGCATCACACATCCTGTTCCACCACACCCCAAAGGTGATTTCCGGGATTGAGATCTAGTGATGTTGGAGGCCATTTGAGTACGATGATCTAATTGTCATGTTCAAGAAACCAGTTTGAAATGATCTGAGCTTTGTGACACAGCACTTTATAAATATATTTTAAATAGTTTTTTTTGACTGAGAGCAGATTAATTTTTAGATGAGTCCTGATTCTGAGTCTGTTGAAACTGTGAATGCTGGCAGCATTGGTAAACAGCAGCCTTGCAGAGCGAGCAGCTTTTGATTAAATAAAATGTTTCTAAGGAGAGATGGCAATCTGGAATAATATTGGACAAATAATAGAAGTGTGATGGGCACTGAGATAGAGGTGGCTTTAACCTTCTGCTGCAGTTTCATAGATTGACTGACTTAATGCAGTGAGCTGCAGAACCTCACTGAAAAAGAATTTATGTCAAAGTAAGAGTTATTCTACTAATAATACAGCGTCCAGTACTGGCACTTTATGGAAGTTGGTTCTGTCTGTTTTTATACTTTGTTTTACCACCAGTTGATATCTAATTGATGTTCCTGCACCCCAAATGAACAAACCCATTAGCCAGTCTCTGTCACAGGCTTTTGTCCAGGGCTTTTGGGTGAACTGGAAGCAATTAATAGCTTGCCAAGCTAAAGGGTATCGATAGGCTATCAGCAATGTACCCACAAGCTCTGCCAGAGCCTTTTGTGCTCCGGTTCAAGAGGACTTGTGCTTCGTTCAGCAATTTCATGTCTCATAAAATACACCATGAAGTAATCATCAGAATCAGTTTCCAATAATGTCATTGAGGACCAAGGTTGTGTAATAATTAAGCACTGACTCATCACGGCTGCACCCTCGTTTGCTGCTGACTTGACTGGTTCTCTCTTTCAGGACTTTCTTGCAGGCTGAAAAGCATTTTTATTCAGCTAATGACAGGATCTACAGCGCCTCTCTTTCCCAGCTGAGCCAAAGACCGTATGAAGCAATATAATTGCACACCTCCTGCGGATGTGGATTTCTTTGTGCATGGTCTTGATTTTAGCCCCTTTCTTGTGAGAAAATGAAAGTCAACAAAGAATCACTCTTTTTCCAAGAAACTGAGCCCAGAGTCTTCCTTGGTTTTTTTTCTTTCTTTCCTCAAGCTGCATAAAAGCTGCACTTAAACAAATGCAATGTTTGTTTACCTTCAAATCAAACTCTCTGATGTGTCACTGCACTGCCTGCTTTTACCTGACATTTTCAGACTTATGTAACTGTTTCAGCGGAACGATTGTCTGCTCTCTGTTACTTCTGTTCATGCTGGTACTTTTCTGGCTTTCAGCATTACGATGTAATAACACACATAATGAAAGAGCTGCTTTTAACACTTCCGTAAATGTGGTCCCAGTAATGTAAAAGCTTTTAATATTCTTTGTATATATGGAATTAACTTTTGGATTTTGTAATATTTGACATTTCTGTACTTAAAACAGTTCAAATCTATCAGATTTTTTTTCATGCAGTTATTGGACAAGATGATGGTACAATTATGTAAAAATGGCCCTCATTTCTCCTGTCTCTGCTAAAAGCCACAGAGCTCTCCTTACATCTTTGTTTGAGACAACCTCCCAAAACAACAACCACTAAAGCTAAAATTGTTTGTAATATTCTATGAAAAATATGTGTGTGTGTGTGCTTTTTTTTAAATTATTTCTGTACACTTGCAAGACCTAACACTTGTTATAGTAGCATTTTGTTCAAGGCACTGGTTAAGACATTGAATTTACCCAGGACCAGGATGCAGGGGCAAGCCTAAGCAGAGACCATACCTCCCTAGCCACCATCTGTTTCTTGTTAGGGGGAACACCAAGGCGTTCCCAGGCCAGCCGAGAGACATAATCTCTCCACTGTGTCTTGGGTCTGCCCCAGGGCCTCCTCCCATTGGGACATGCCAGGAACACCTCACCCAGGAGGCAAATAAAGTATGACATAATCAGTGTTGGGCAAGTTACTTTGAAAAAGTAATTCAATTATAGTTACTAGTTACTTCTTCAAAAAAGTAACTGAGTTAGTAACTGAGTTACAATATTCTAAAAGTAATTAATTACTTGGAAAAGTAACTATTGCGTTACTTAAAAAAAAAACAAAGAACGTTTAACCCTCTGGGGTCCAGGGTATAATTGGCCATTTTTTTACTACTCTTGATTTTCCCTCCACATTTTACCTTTAAAAACTATTTACTTTGCCTTGTTTGGTATCATTGTTTTTAGCACAACATCACGTGTCTGAATTTACAGTCATGTTTTCATTTTGACAAACTGTATAACCAGAATTGATCTAAAATCAGACAAAAACCATAAAATCAGAGTAGAAAAAGTTATATTTTTACTGTAACAACCATAAACATGTTTAATGAATCATATTTCATAACTTTAAATGCAAATATTAATTGTCAATTTTAAAATCCTATGCACAAGTTTTGCAAACAACAAATTTATTTGCATCCATTTACCTTGATTTTTTAAATAACCATTTCAAACTATTTACAGAACAATCAGCTGTTAAGATGCCAAAAATTATTTGTGCCACTCCAAAAACATAATGTCTGTCCACTATAAAGGAGAACATCACAGCCTGATACCTGCAGGTCTGACAGCAGCAGGTGTATCACTCCTGTTTCTACCTGGAGACAGCAGTCGCCTCATTGTTCTGACACACAACACAAAACTATCCACAACACTACACACTAACTACACAAGACAACACATTAACTACACACCCCAAACACGCTAAACGTCACAAATCTCTCACATCTCAAAACTCGCTCTCTCTCTTTTACTGCTCTCTCTCTCTCTCTCTCTCTCTCTCTCGCCGTCACTCCTAAAACTTCCCCTGTTTTTTTTTGGTTTTTTGCTCATAAGCAGAGAGCGCTTGCTAGCGCTAACGTGGCAAAACTATTGAGGTAAAAACGCCGCGTATATCTTGTTTATCATGACTCTGGTTTTACGTGGCCTATCAACATAATTTATAAACCGGTATATATCACCTTGTTGCTTTGTCTTTAAGTGGTCATGTGATTGGCTTACCACGACTACTTTATTCTTCCTCAGTCAAACAGCAGCACTCATGCGATTGTTTTGCCCCCTGAGCTCCAGGTGTTGTGCTAGACAGTGATCGTGATTGCCCTCCGCGGGAGCGCGCAGCTGCTTAAAGCTGTAGCGTCCAGATTACTTACAGCTACTTCCGTGCAGCTGATATAAGACGCGGTAAGCTGAACACAGCTTCAACCGTCTGTTTGTTGAAAAATAGTAACGGACCGCGTTTCCTTGTTAGTAACTGTAACGGCGTTGTAACGATAGGAATAGTAATTAGTTAGATTACTCGTTACTGAAAAAAGTAACGCCGTTAGTAATGCCGTTACTTGTAACGCCGTTATTCCCATCACTGGACATAATACAAAATGAAAGTAAAGAGCCAGATCAGTGAGAGTAAGACTCAAGTGCAAATCTCTTGGCAAGAAAATAGAAAATATATGCATCCAAGAAGCCACACTGATCAATATTTATTAAAGGCACCTTACTCAAGGGATAAACCAGTGTTTTGTGCACACATAACAACTTCCCAAAGAACCCATTCTAAAGTGTATTTGTAATGTACCTGAGAGCTGAACAAAAAGACAGCTACCATCCAAAGCAGAGCTCTGAGTGTCCTTCAAGAAGCCTACTAGCCTAATCCTTCTACTACTTAAAGAAATGACAGAAAAGCTTGACTAAGAGAGCGCAGGCTGTGTTGAAGGATAAATGTGGTCATTACAAAGACTGACTTTCAAGCTGGTTAGAATCGTTCAAACTCTGATTTGGCTTCTATACTGTAATTCCATGTGCTGTACGGTCCTTTTGAAAGACAACAACAAAACAAACAAACAACAAAAAACTCCTAAAGTCTCTTTTGCAATATTTTGGCTTCAGTGCTTTCTTCCTTCTATTTTCTTGACATGCAGCTGCTCATGGTTCAGACCTCAAATTGACTTTGTGATCAAATTACTGACAATATGATCATCGTTAATTTGCTATTTAAATACATAACGCGAGGGATGGATTCAGTTACTATGTGTTTCTCCCTGATATGAAAAAACAGCAGCATTGCCAATATTCCCACACCAATCCATCTATGTACAGGTGCTGACTGTGCTCATTGACGTGGCTCTGCTCCACTAGTAATACAATTGGTATTGATCAGCAATCGAGACAAGGCAAGACAAATTGAGTTCAGACTTCTCCAGAGCGCTCCGGACAGCAAGTCAGTGGGTTCCACTTCATCTGTTGCTACATCTCTCTCTTGTCAGGCTGACACTCAGCATGTAGAAAGTCTGTCATAACTTTCCTCCGACTGGCAATATTCACAGTAATTAGCCACTAATAACTGTAGTGTGTAGAGCTTAGACATGAAATGAAGTGTCCGTGCTCTGCTGGAGAACCTCACTGGGCATGACAGCTGGAGAGATGCACTTGTGGAAAATTATACGTGTAGAGGGGAACTGTGTGTCTGTGAAAGAGAGAAAAGGAGATGGGCAGAAAAACAGCATGTATATTGATTTATTTATGATTTATATGATTACATATGATTTATGTATGAGTGTTCATATCCTACATTGCCAAAAGTATTCACTTTATTTAAATCATTGAATTCAGGTGTTCCAATCACTTACATGGCCACAGGTGATCAGCAAACAACTGACAAAATGAAGTACCTAAACATGCAGACTGCATCTACAAACATTTGTGGAAGAATGACTCCCTCTCAGGAGCTCAGTGAGTTCATGTGTGGTACAATGATAGGATGCCACCTGTGCAACAAGTCCAGTCGTGACATTTCCACTCTACTAAATATTCCACAGTTAGGTGTTGTTGGGAATGACAGCAACTCAGAAACAAAGTGGTTCCCAGAACGCGGTCAGCAGATGCTGAGGTACAAAGTGTGCAGAGGTCACTTTCTGCACACAGGAACAGTGGGTAGAGGGCTTCATGGAATGGGTTTTCATGGCCGAGCAGCTGCATTTGAGGCTTACATCACATAGTGCAATGCAAAGTGTGGGATGCAACAGTGTAAAGCATGCCGCCACTGGACTCTAGAGCAGTGGGGACATGTTCTCTGAAGTGATGAATCACGCTTCTCCATCTGGCAATCCGATGGACTGGGTTTGGCGCTTGTCAGAAGAACTGAACTTGTCTGACTGCATTATGCCAAATGTAAAGTTTGGTGGAGGGGTGTGGGGTTGTTTGTCAGGAGTCGGCCCCTTAGTTTTAGTGAAAGGAACTCATTATACATTTTGGACAATTTCATTCTCCCAACGTTGTAGGAACAGTTTGGGGATGGCTCTTTCCTGTTCTAGCCTAACTGCACACTAGTGCACAAAGCAAGGTCGATCAAGAGATGGATGAATGAGTTTGGTGTAGAAGAACTTCACTGGCCTGCACAGAGTCCTGACCTCAACCCAACAGAACGTCTTTGAGATGAAGTAGAGCGGAGACTCCGAGCCAGGGTTTCTTGTAAAACATCAGTCTGACCTCACTAATGTGCTTCTGGAAGAATGGTCAAAAACTCCCACAAACACACTCCTAAACCTTGTGGAAAACCTTCCCAGAAGAGTTAAAGCTGTTATAGCTACAAATGGTGGGCCGACACCATATATAAACCCTGTGGATTAAAAATGGGATGTCATTTAAGTTCGTGTGCATCTGAAGGCAGACAAGTGAATACTTTTGGCAATATTTGCAATTATCCTGAGAAAATATGAAGAAATGAGATGTAATTTAAGATTTTTACACTGTGTATGTAAATCTTGGGAGAGTTTAATGAGTTCAACGAGCTCAACAAGACTCAATAAGCTGGTTGGAATTTTATTTTATTTTTTCAATTCACAAAATAAAAAAAAATCCTGAAACTGTGATATCCTATGTCTGGACATCCTTTGGTTACTCTTCTTCGGGCACTGAGAAACCAGAGCTGTATTCTGCTTTCCCCTCTCACAAACCCAAAGTATACATCTCATTAGCTACACCCTACTTTGTCTTCAGTGATCTGCGTGCTAATGAAAGCTGATTGGCTGTGTGGCTTTTAATGCCCAGCAGGAGTCCTTATTAAAAAAATGGTTCAGCATCCACAGATGAGGGAGAGCATTTCACCACTCAGGATCTGACCACAGCAGATGACAGTCAAAGAGACGCGGGACATCACGCAACAAGGCGTAGGAGAGACAACAATAAGGAGTGGACATAAAGAAGAAGACAAATGAAAAGTGTGAAAGAGGAGAGGGACAATCGCTGTACATCATGAGGAGGAGGAGGAGGATTCCAGGCAGACAGAGCTGTCAGGTTTCCTCTGTGTGAGATTTCATTATGCAGCTGTCTCTGGTAGCTATGGGCTGTTCTCACAGGATTGGATTAAATTGCCAACTACAGTCATAAAAACAAAGAGAATGTCTCCAGGCTCTTTTGACACAATGTTTGTTTAGAGCGTGTGTGTGTGTGGGATGGGGAGCACATACGCACGCACGCAAATCTGGGATGGTGGGCAACATATAAGAGCTGCAGAATATGGGAAAGATTGTATTTTGACGAGACACAGTAATGTCTAAAGGGCAAAAGGTCATATGCCTTTGCTTTATGCTGGTTTTACTGTTATAAAATACCAGCTTCTGTTACAAAATCACTGTGCCGCAGAACACTGGCTTCCTCCCTCAATTACTGTACTGAAATGCCACTGTTTCATACAGTCGCTGAACTTTAATTTAAATGACAAAAGCAGGGGGAGGAACGCGCGACAGGTTCCTTAATGATAGCAAAGACATTCTGCTTTGACTGCAGTGTACTTTAAATAAAATATATTCATGCTAACATAGACAATGACTATATGCATTTGCCAAAAAGCTGTCTATGCTATTCCACACCGCCCTATTGCTCCTCACACCGCCCTGCACCCTGACTAAAATTATAAGAGCTGCACTTGTAACGTGTCAGCGCTGAGCACCGCACAGTTGTATCTTATTCAAACATATCGAGACAAGAGACATGACTGCTGATATAATGGCCTGAGCCTGTGCAAATAGTACAACCTTACACAAGAGGAAAGAGACAGGCTCTCTATAAATATGTATTTCCCCAAAGGCAAACTAACATTAAAAAACTTTTTTCATATCAATCCAGCCCCGAGTGCATCGGTTCCAAAATTGGACATTGACTTTAATGTTACTGCACAATTACGTGAAAAAGAACACTTTCGGAGCACTCTCTGCAGTCCTGTGAAACACTATGTACCACTTTTAGCAGCAATAAGTTAAAGCAGTTCTTTTCTGTATGACTTCATCAGTCTCTCACATTGATGTGGAGGAATTTTGTACCGCTCCTTACATCCTAGCTTCAGTTCATTGAGTTTTGTAAGCACTCGTTTATGCACAACTCTCTTAAGGTTCTGCACATAGTTTCAATCAGTTTGGGGTCTGAACTTTGATGGGACCTTTGCAGCATCTTGACTCTTTTCTTTTTGAGCCATTGTGTTGTGGATTTTCTGCTCTGCTTCGGGATCATTGTCTTGTTGCATGTTCCAATTTTAGCCAAGCTTTAGCTGTCGCAGAGCCACATAGCAAAATTGGTATGGCCCTGATTTGGCCCACACAATGTGCTTACACATGGCCCACATACCACAAAGAATGACAGCCCTTTGGTGGCCCACACATGGGCCAGCACAAGGCCAGTTGCAGACGCACTGCTGGCCCTGTGCTGGCCCAGAACAGTTTCAGCTCTGGCCCCAGATGTCAGCCTAATGTGTACCTTAATCAAGCCATGTAATAACAACATGTGCTGGAACATGACAAAACTCTATTCAGACAGTGAATGGACTGATTCTTATATAGAGCTTTTCTACTCTCCCAGATTACTCAAAGTGCTCTATACAACATGCCACATTCACCCAATCACCCAATTTCTCTAAACTGAGTGCTTCCTAACTACATTCATGCACATTCACACTCTTGACTGGATGAGACAGGGATTGAACATGAGTAAATCCTCACTAGGTTTTGGATAAAGTGTAAACTCACAAACCTGTCAAACCTGCATTTGAAACGTTGGCTACCATAGCAGTATAGTATTGCAACATGGCATTTGGGTCTTCTAACTAAAATATGAAAATAGGGACATAAATAGTGCCATCATTGCCAGACCTGGCCCACATCTGGTTGACATACACCCTGCCATGACACCAGTCAGTCAGAAGCGCCAACTTGATGCCGGATCCGGGGAAGACATGTTTTCTATGGGCCTGGGCCACATAAACCAAACCATAATCGGGCCAGATATGGCATGCCATCACAGAGACAGTGCCATCTACACCAGGCCTGGCCCGTATCTGGTTGACATACCACTTACCATGCCAGAAGTCAGCCAGCAGTGCCAGCTTGACACCAGATCCGGGCCAGGCCTGTCTGCTATGTGGGGAGATGGCCTCATATTTATGTCTTCAATATTTTGTGTCCAGGTCTGCAAAACAAACCTAAATCTTCACTCCGTCTTCAGCACCGGCTTGGCAGTTGGTAGGAGGTGTTTGTGCTGATATACTGTGTTTGGTTTTCTCCAAACATGGCGCTGTGCATTAGACCAAACATTTCAAGTCTTGTGATTCATTCAGATGCAGCTTTGTAAACTAAGCCATGCTGCCATGTTCTTTTTAGAGAGAAGAGGCTTTGTCCTGGGAACCTTTCCAAACAAGCCACGCTTATTCAGTATTTTTGTAATTGTACTGTCATGAACTCTAACATTTAACATGCTAACTGAGGCCTGTAGAGTCTGAGTTGTCAGAAAAACTTGGCTTTTTACAGTTTCTCTGAGCACTGCACGTGTTCGGACGTCCACTCCTAAAAAGACTGTGGCATCATGTTAACACACACCTGAACACTCCAGTCTAACGAGCTACCTAATCTTCGGCTTTCACAGAGGTGCTCACACATGCTGATGATCGGTTAATTGAGTGCATTTGATTGGCAACACATGGCTGCTAACTTCTTAATTCTTATGGAAGCAATAGAATAAAACCAGATGCAAAGCCAATCAACTTCCAGATCGATGCACAGTTGCTATAATCCCCAGTATTTCCTGGATTGCCAGTAAACCCTGGCGTAACACTGACTTTTATGGGGAGACCCCACACATGACCCCAGACACTCTGATCAGCCTTTCACATAGACTTTTTTATACACTCTGTTCTTCACAAATGCACTGTGTTTGCAGCTCTCCTTCAGTAGGTCTCGCTGCTGCTCTGTCACTGCCGGCCACAGCTCGACTTCTCTCTGCCATACACCTCTGGTTCTGGTGTCCTGCTGTGACAAATAGGAGAATCTTGATTAGCTGATGGCTGACAGCCTACACTGGCACGGCCCCTCTGCTGCAGTTGATCCACAAACCACACCTTGCCACCACAGTTAGCAGTAGGAAGGATAGGTCTGTAAAGCCTTCACATATTCACAGGGATAAGTATGGTCTATTTTAAAAGCCAGAGAGAATCCATATGCAGTCTTATTTCATTTTTGAGTGTTTGTTCTGAACTGATCTGATGTTTCATTTGCGAGAAGTATGACCTGAGACAACGTATCTAAAGCTGGATCTCCTGAAGCCTTGGGTGTTTGAGTTCCTTCATTTAGCTCAGCTGTGCTCATCTTTTCATCTTCCTTCAGAAGATACACAACTGCAGTATGCACTCGTCTTTCTCCACCTTCTCCAAGTTTCTTTTCGATTTGTCCCCATCATCAGTCAGCTCTTTCCCGAAGCTCTTCTTCTCGAGAGCATCACTTTTCTGTTTCCACTGCTCGCTCTAAATCAGGCCAGTCATTCCTCTCATATTAAGGCTGCCATTTTTTCATATACTCATGTTCATTTTTGTTTAATCTGCCGCTCAGCATATTCTTATTTCCTTCACAAGCTGTCCCAATCTACTTTTGCTTGTTTCTTTTTTCTTTTCTTTTTTTTAAAAACAACCTTTGATCTGTTCACTTTTCTCCTTCTAGGCATCTCTGATCTGGTTGTTCTCCTCCTTCTGAGCTCTCCTCAAGGGAGCTGATTTTCTTTCCTTTATTTAAGATTTTCTGTCTTCTAATACATTCAGTGTCATCTTGTTTGCATATTATGCCGTTACTCTTTGCTTTCCTACTCCTTACTGTTTCATCCACAATTAATCTCAGTCTTATTTTCTCAGGACTGAGCTGAGAGTCTCCTGTCTTACAAATGATTTGCAGATTTATTTAAGTAGCAGCACAAACTCTTTTAATATCTAAAGCCAGCAGAAACATTTATGATACTGGAGAAAGAAGATGTGTTGTATTTGACATCCGTTTTCCTCTTATAATTGAAAGTCACAGGCATGTTCTTCATCGTGGTGCCACCGATACACATCTATGGTCTGGGTAACTGCAGGCAGCAAGCTACAGATGAAGTCCAGCTTCCTTCTGTAGTCTGATCACATAACGATAAGGACTTCCTGTGCAGATATAGTCTGTGGCATAGAGGATTCATAGGACTATAGTATACTGTAATCCTGCAGGGTGGCTGCTAGTGAGGACAGATTTGTACTGTGCACTCAGCTGTGTATCATATATCTGGTAACGTCGCCCGCAGTGCAGAGTGACTGTGAATTATTCTTTACACTTAGCTCCTGTTGTTCAGACTATGTGTGCTGTGAAACTCTGTGAGCTGTCACCGAGTCCACAACAGTGACACCAAGACCAATCTGTGTGCATCTATTGTACTCGTGATTCAGGGCACTTTAAATGCAGCAGTTTATTATACAAATGGGCTCTGAACAGGAGGGAATCAATTTAACAAAAATCATTTCTAAATTGCACTTTATTATTTTGCAAGTAATGAGGCAGAATAGCATAAGAGACTGTTCTGATCTACAGTAAGCAATTATTGCTCACTAGATCTTCACAGTGTGTCTCTGTAGTGGAAAGTGTCGATGTTTCTGTCAGTAAGTTCAAGCACACGTTCCCAACTCAGAGTTTAAGCATGTAGTAACACCACTGTGCTTTAAAGTGCTTATGTCGAAAGGAACTGAACCCCACTGTAGTTGAGCAAAGGACTCACATTAGTAGTGATCATGCACATGAAAATTATTTTACTGCTAAAAACATAGACCTGCAGCTCTCTGCCTTCTCTGCTTTTGTGCAATTTATATATAAAATGTAGAGCCATACAGTAATGAACAGTCTGCTCTCTAATAGTGCTGAGCAAGGGCGTAGATTTGGTTTTGGCATTGGTGGGGACTGATGCTTCAGCCACCGAACCCTGCCCTGTTTCTTTCTTTTTTCCTTTTTGTCTTTGCTTCTTGATAACAAAAGGAGAAATATACTTGCCTACATATGCTATTCTGCATGCTTTTAAACCATTTAAAATTACAATTCATAATTGTATATGTGAATTATATAATGTTAAATTACTATTAAACAAATGACTGACTAAAGTATTTTAGGCTTTAGTTTACTTCAGCCATATTCCATATAAATCAGGTACCATACAAAAATAAAAATAGCTTCAGATACAGTCATGACAATAAATGAATATGACTGTAAGGACTTAACAACATTAGTTCAGTTATAGTGCACCAACATCTCTGATACATTAGCACTAAGGAAACACTGAATGACCTGGTGAGTTTTGTCCATAAAACTACTCATCTAAGATTACCACAAAGTAAAAGATCTCTCAGCAAAATTATGCAACAGTTTAGACACACTATTGCCCCGATCAAATCAGTGAGCTGGGATTTTTTATTCTAAACATGAACTACTGTTACAGCAACAGACATGGACTACTGGTGCCCCACACAACAACTCAATGTCCACTATGTGAAGGAGCCAAACACATGCCTGCTCCTCTCGTTGGCATATTTGTTTTACATCTATACTGTCCAGTCTCTCCTGGTGGACATGGCATACAGCAGCATTGTTTAATCTCATTTGAGTCATTGTTAACCTTAGACATCTTTTTAGTCTTCTGAGAGCACTGAAGCTTCTTTCAGCCTCAGTACCTGCGTTTTATCCTCAGATTAAAATTATTATGTGCTTGATGTGCCTCACCTTTGGCCCTGGCTCTTCCCCTCTGACTGCACTAGGACATATTGCCACCTGATAAAATAACACATTGATTCGTGCCATATAAAAAGTGAGACATGTCAATTCAGATTCTTTGTCAAATATACACTAATGAATCAATTTACATCAGCAGCCTAACAATTGTCATGATAATAAATACTAGTTAATCTATAGCACCAAAACATCAGTCAGTCACCTGTGACCTCGCCTCTTCACCTCTGTCCGAGCTACAACATGGCAGAGCTGCCTCTGTCACCTGATCAATAACAGCGAGACACTCCACATACATGCAGTCACACATGTGCTTCAAATACAGTCATGAACCAACAAGTCATCATCCAATTTCACCTGTGATCTTGTGTCACCATTACTCTCTGAGCTTTGTGTTGGTTCTTCTGTCACCTGACAAATAGGACATACATGACAATAAGAATAAAATGGGTAGCTGCTTCAGTTTTTCTGTCACTTATCATTAATGTTTGTAGGGTGAGTGCATTTTTAAAACAATTTGTGCAAACTGCACTGCAAGGTGGAATATTTGCAAAATCATGACTACCTCATGATATTTTGTTTCAAAAATGAACCCTATGAATATGTCAGTACCATTAGGATGAAATTATTGTGTCACCAACATTTTAACGTTAAACATATAATTTTAACAGCCTGTGTAAACTAATATCCTGGCTTGCTCGAGGCTGCCGTTTTCTCTGACAGTTTCAATCAAAATTAGAAATGCTACTCTGAGACTGAGAGAACTAATAGTGCTGCCTGTTGTGCAGTTAGTTTCCAAAATACGTTATTCATGGTTACGTGCAATTTTAGACTGATGTGGGCCAAGGCCTAGCATAGCCTGTAACGTTATTATGACGGACACATTTTATGAGTGAACTTGGCTTTAAGTGACTACAGGTTTCTTTGATAAATACTTTCTTATATCCAGGTTCTTCCTTTTGCTGCCATCCTCCTCTCCTCCTTGCAGGTCCTCCCAGCGCAGGCTTGCCGCTGCTAAAACTAAACAGAGCTCCCTGAAAGGCACAGCCAATCACATTAGCCATATTTGTCACATGAGGTAGGACTCCAGTAGAGAACGTAATTTGACTCTTTCTGCACCGCTGGTTGAATGAGACGTTGACAGATTGTTTTTTTCTTTCTATCGGGTTTGTTTTTCTTTACTCGAAGAGATCAAATTATTGGTGGGGACAATTCAGTAATCGCTGGATATTGGTGGGGACGTGTCCCTTCCGTCCATGCCAAATCGACGCCCTTGGTGCTGAGACTTGTTTTCTACACTAACCAACCACTTTACAAATTACATAACCATGCAGAAAAGCATCCCTGAACCCTTGAACAACATGAGCTACAGCAGCAGAAGACCACACTGGGTGCCACTCCTGAAAACTAAGAACAGGAAATTGTGACTAGAGCTCACATATGTTCACCAAAAGAATGTAAGAGTTGAGTTGCCTGGTCTGATGGGTCTCAACTTCTGCTGCCACATTCAGATGGTAGAGTCAGTAGGTCCTGGTGGTGGACAGGTGTGGGCATATTTTCAGCAAATCCTATTTAAACAACAGAAACAGTATTCAGCATGTGTGATGCTTGGCGCTGTAACTTTAAACAAGCAGGTCACAAATGTCAAAGTTATGAAAAATCCTCCATAAACTGTATTATTTGGTGACTACTTCAGCTGCAAATTACATGTTTTATGCAGTTCTCTTCAGATGTTAAACACAATTTTCATATTATTACATTGTAAATATAATGAAACTGTCCATGTGAGGAAGTGTGATTATCTTACAGTTACTGTGACAGTAGTGAATCCTTCGACTTGTCACGTTTGATAAGCAAATGATCGATTATGACACTTTCCCCTAGCACTCCACTTGACTGAGGTCTTACTGCCGTAATCAATAACTCGTGTTGTTATGGGTCATGACAAAAGTGATTTATATCGTAACACTCATTTTCATATTGTTTCAAATGGATATGTGAAGGTTTTTATTTTTATCCACAGCATCACCCTGTAGCAAAAAGGGCACTGCGGCCACTCTCTTTGTTCCTGTGTACCAACCTGCTGGGCTGAGATTGGCTTCCACAGACAGAAGCAGATGAAAGGAAAAACTGCCCGTGGTCGAAATGCTTCTCTGTGTCTCTTTAATAAAGATGGGATTGATTCTGTGAGAGCTAGTGCATGATTTATGGAGGAGCCATGGAAGAACAACGTGATCAAACACAGAATTTCATGTGTTTGTGTCACTTCTTTGCTGTACTCTGGAAAACCACAAATGATGCTTTTTGAATTTAAATAAATGACAGTGATTATGTTTTAGATTATGAAAAATATTTTAACCAGATTCTATTTATTTCCAGGTCAAAGACAGCGTGGACTTGCTGTGTGTATATAGAGCTTCCTAACAAAACAGCAAAAATAATTTTAGTTTTGGAGAACTCAAATGTCTACAAAAGGCCTAGTTAACATATATTTACATAAATGTGCACACTGCATCATCCAGACACACAACGTAGAGAATAAAAATAGGTTCAGTGAAACTCTCTGAGGGAAGAGTATCTGCAGGAAAACAAAACAGAGGTTTTTAATTCATGAATCCAAACCTTACAGAAAATATAACAGCATGAACACTGTTAATGGGAAGTTTTAAGGTGCAGTGTTTAATAATAGCAAACAATAACCAATCCCACATTAGAATACAGTGTAATTCAAATACAGCTTGGTTGTAGTTTAATGGACATTTCATTATTCTACTGTCACACAAAGAAAACTGTGACTGGAGACCAAACATATTGTGACTGTATGCAATGAACTTTGAAATGGCTGCTTGGGAGATGGCAACAAGTTTATGACCAGTCACAGGCAATTGCAGCAATAAGATGTCAGTCTGCTATCAGTTTGCAAGTAAAGTTCCCAAATCTGGTGCTGTCTGCATGCACAGGAATTCACATTAACTAGGTAGTTCAATCAGAACCTTGTAGATTTGGAACAGAAATTCTTCTACAAATGGTGACATATTTGTTGCAGGATAGCGATTTCAACCGCAGTCAACGTGTTGGGAGTCTGTTTGCATTCATCAGTTGGGTGCCAGTTATTTGCACACCTTTGAAAATCTGTCTGAGAGTGATTGCTGTCAGTCTGCCTCAGGTTTCCTCCAACCAGGCAACCACTGCCGTCGCCTCAGGATCAGACATCGCTGATGCTGCAAGAGTAACCACTGATTTTTACTGGTGGCATCTTATTTTTAGTCTAATGCAGAGGTGACAAACATAAGGCCTGGGGCCCAGAATTGGCCCACTGGAGAGCTGTAGTAACTGTGACAGAGAGCGTAAATTTTGGACTTTTTACAGCTTTTTCATTTAATACAGACCGGCCCACATGGCCATTTATATTACACTAAAGGAACTGTGAATTAACACAAACTTTCAGTTTTGTTATTACAGGGAAGTCTGTGCAGTGAGTTTTTCCCACAAGGCCAAGGAGGTCTGGAAAACTTTTTTCCCCCTTAATTAATGAACACACACACACACACACACACGCACGCACGCACGCACGCACGCACACACACACACGCACGCACGCACACACGCAGAGCGAATGTGAAACTACAAAACATGACGGTCAGTTCGTAAGTACATGCTCATTGTGCATGTTATGCATCCTTAGGAAACACCTTCCCTCACTTTAAGGTGATGCTCACTTTCTCCTTCGGGACAGATGTTTCTCAAAATGTTGCTCTGACGTCTCCGCGCCACTAGCTGACTGGCAATCTGTTCCTGATTGTAAATGTTTCACTGCTGTCTTCCCTGTGGACAAAAACAGCTGTTTTCTTCTTTTGCCTTTTAATTGCAGCAGTTAAACATTTAAACATTAGGTTATTCTGTTAGGTGCACTGTTTTCAAGACAGGCTTTGTCTTTTATCCTGAGGATATACTGTATGTGAAGATGAAGGAGAGGAAATGCACAGTAAAAATGTTCTTACTCCACTTTTTACCCCAGTATGTCTTCATTATGGTTATTTCTTCTCAGAAAATTGTAGAAATGTTCACATTTCAAAGGTTAAAAAAAGAAGAGTTCAGTAAATGTAATGATTGTATTATAGTCTCTGCGTGCCAGAACTGAAATCACACCATTTGAACATTTATGCAACCCTATACAGAGGAGAGTTTTTGGGTACTTGTGTTTCACAGCAGTTCAAAGAGTTGTTGTGTCCTGCTAGAATGAACACCAAGTAAATCATCAGACTTACCTGTATATATGACTTCCTTCACTTTTGTTGTCTTGATAATTAGAGCAAAAGTCTGGTTCTGCTAGATGTATCTTCCTGTTAAAAGAGAGTTTTCCCTTCCCACTGTCACCAAAGTGCTTGCTCATTGGGGGTCATCTGATTATTGGGGTTTTCTCTATTTCTTTTCGTATTTTTTGTAGCGTATTTACCTTACAATATAAAGTGCCTTGAGGCAACTGTTTGGCACTATATAAATAAAATTTTAATGAATAGAATTCCAGGATTTTGGAGCCACAAGGCACATGCAAAGACTGGATCTGATAACCACACTCTGCTAAACTGTTGATTTTCCACTAAGGAAATGAACATCATATGTGAACATCATGTATCAGTGACTTAAAACTAGAGTCAAACTGATATGGGAACTTTTAAGATTAATACCAATACCGATATTTGGTGATTTAAAAAACATAAAAATAACCAGTTATTTGTGAGTTCTTTCTAAGATATTGTAACAATGCAGTTTAAAAAAAATATGGCTTTATTGACAAAGCAAGTTGTGGATTACTCGTTTACACCTGATTCTGGTTGTTGGGTTTGTGGCATTCCAAACATTTGTGTTGCTAACAGGTAAGTTGCAAAGTGCCCTCTAGTGGACAAACTATTCAACATCAACATCATAACATAGTTTTTCGGCTACTAGCTAATAACCAATATATCGGTTCCGCTCTACTTAAAACTAGCCATTGTCACCATAAACAGGAAATCCAGTGAGATATGAGGCCACAGCAGTCTCCCTCTGCTGGCCATTAGAAATAATGCAGGTTTACGGAACTTCCAGCTTGGCTGCACTAGGCCACAACTTCATGCTGGAAAAAAACATGCAACTATGTCCATAGAAAACTTTTTATAGCTCTGAAATGTGGATACAAATGCTAATAATCTATATGTATGAACAACTATAAAAGAGAGGTTTAGCAGCTGGAGTTCTGTGAGCTAAAGACCGAGTGAAGTTTTAAAAAGACCTTGCATGAGCAAATGCTTGAACTGAATACTGTAGAGCAAGATAACTTTCAAGTTGCATTTTAAAGTGCTCAATAATGCTCTTAGATTAAGAATTTATACTCTGTAACATTCATTTTTTGTAACCCTAGTTGTTCTTTTTTTTTTAGGTTTGCAGAGCAACTGGGCACTGTAGGACACAGTAACTCATTAATGACACTGAGTTTGTCTATAACACGGTGATGTAACACAGCAAGTATGTTCTCCTTTCAGGGTAAGGAAGGAAGACATACTGAGTGATACAAACAGTCATTTTGTACAAGGAGTAAACTGTTTTTAATACAAGTAGCTGTAATGCAGCAGTACATTGCTTTGCACTAACTTTGTAACCCTCTACCAGCTGCATTACTAGCTGCAACATTTGGCAAAGCAACTTCTTTTTCCTCCAACAACCTCAAGCTGATGAGTTTGAGGTCTGTTTCTGCAGAACAAAGACACCCAAAGCCATTTTCACTACAAATCCGCCTCAGCTCGTCAGCGTTTGACAGTAACTCTGAGACTCACATAGGTCAGCGCAGCAGTGCCGTTAGGCTTCATTTGTAAGTGCTTTCCTCTTCTTCCATCTATCTGAACTCCACTGGGACTTCAAGGCACTCCGGTGATAGTCCACAAGAAAGCCGAACAACCTTCAAATAGCATCCACATCAAAGCTTTGTGAATACTGGACCTGTTCCTCTTTATCTGAGGCAATTTCCATGTACATGTACATGATGCAGATGGAAGTTACCTTCTGGATACCGGATTGAAGCTGCTTGCTATTTAAAATGCTCTGTGTGACAAACATTGCATGCAATTTTTAAAATGGATCAAGGGATTGAGGACAAATGATGATTACCTACTACAATTTGAAATAGATGCTGAATAGGATGAAAAGGGAAATGGACAGGGCTGGATACAGTTACTGTAGATTGCAGTAAAAGGATTACTAGAAATACTTTATATTCTTAATGGAGACAAGCACCTTCATTTTCAAGAAATTTAATAAACCTAAAACCCAAATCTTAAACTCTCTGATGCAATAAATTCAGCATTGTTTGAGATTCCATGAAAGAAAAAGCCAGTGTAAACATTTATTCAGGCATAACTAATCCTGTATCCGAGTGTAATGTAATGCAAAGCAATATAAGAGGAATTGTACAACAGAGAACTCCCACAAACATTATAAAGTCGATTTCCAGCAGTAAATATTTCCCTTTTTAAGGGAAATGAAAGAAGCTGCTAATTTTACTACTGAGTTTTTGCCACGGAGCTCGCACTGGCGCACACGCTGAGGTGGAAATGACAGTGGTACATGTTGCTGTTTATTGATGACATGATGACTGGCGCATGAAATGCCTCCAAGTGCTCACATTTTGTGAGTGGGTGTTCATCAACAGGAGAGAGCGGCTCCGTTTGGCTGATCACCGTGAAAAGGGCTTACACAGCGTATGAAAGCTTGAAGAAGTTGGGTGGTGACTTGGGACACACATTTGCCCACGGCGTTCCTATTGGTTTATTAGTGATGTGATGACACGGAGGAGTTGGGCTTAACGCTTTATAAAGCTGCTCTGTCCGCGGCGAGCCACTCTTCTAAAGACCACCGTGCCCGAAACTTCACTTTCCAACAAGACACGCAGTGGAAGCAGGGAGGGAAACTTCGGCATTACTGTCCATCATGAGCGAGGTAGGACTATTTTATGATTTAAACCAAAGAAGCGTCGGGATGAACCCTTTTACGCACGGTCCTTGCGCAAAAGGGAAACTGTATTAATGAGACGTTTAACGCCCCACGCGAGCTGCCGTGTACGCCGGATTTCTGTTAATTGATGGGATTTCTTCACATCTTCTGTTGCAGCTCGGATACGATTCAGTACTGAGCGTCAGACACTATCAAAGTGTGCCGAACAATGAGCGATGTAGGAAACACCGGGGCGCATTATTGCACCGTGAGCTACTCCGCGTGAAGTGACAGTGGATTTACGATAAATAACTGTATTTTTCAGTACAGTTGTTGTGATTTATATTTTTGAACTACACAGCGTGGTTTGACAGCAGTTACAGGGAACAAAAGGTGGTGAATTTGAGCGCAGTGTGTGTCTGTTTTTTCTTTTTTCTCTTTGTGCTCTTCGCTGTCATTTTAAAACACTTTTTATTGCAGGGATACGAAGAGGCTGCTGAAGTGTTTTGCTTTTTATCATATAGCTTGTGTGACTGGTAGTACATGGCGATTGTGCCAACTCTACTGTAGGTTTATTGTGCTTCGCAAACTCCCAGCGGTTCTGGCTAAAAACGTGTAACATCGCAGGGGGTTCAGCTTTCAATGGAAAACTGCTGTTTCCTAACTCCGCCAAAACGCCACACAGTCACAGATGTTTTAGCTCCATGAAATTGGAGGGAGGAGGTTATAAATAGCTCAATTTAATGAATACATTTCACATACATTTCAGAGTCACCACAGTTTTTCTTTTCTTTAGGTATGGATAGCTGATATTTTCAGCAACTATCACACCTGTTTTAAAAAATCATTTAAAAAGAGCTGCTGTTCTGACAAAAATGTCTTCAAAGCTCTTTTTTTCTTTGTTCGTTTGATTGACACTGTCAGAAGACGGAGGTGGATCCAAGTGACACCTCCATCCTGGTCAGTACTTGAGATGTCTCGACTCATCTGCTGATGGGACATCAGCACACAGCTGCAAGCAGAGGTGCAGACTCCTTGCAATCAGTTCAGTCAGTCAAAGTTGTGCTCGCAAAAACAATACCTTTCACAGAATTTTTTTTTAATCTATGCAGCTGATTTACACAGTCAGCTAGTAGAACCGTCACACAGCAGAAGGCTGATGCTTTATCTCACAGTTTCAAAAGAAAATAATCCAGCCCAGCAACAGACTGGTGATCTGTGCAGGGTGTACACTGCTTCTTACCCCCATGACAGCTGGGATAGGCTCCAGCAGCACAAGTGACCCTGAATTGGATAAAAGGGAGGAAAACTGATGTGTAGTGCTCCTTGCTTTACCCAAACACATCCTGAGTTTAAATCCTTTTTGTTTTAATCTTTATCCTGTTTATTATGTTTATTCTACATTCTCCTTTTGTTCTTATAACTCTGGTGTCTCCTTTCTTTCAGAAATATTTCTATGAATTTCACATTATATTATAAATGTATTGATTTTTTAAATTATTTTGTAATCCCACAGATCAGTGTTTACCATATCTATCTATCTATCTATCTATCTATCTATCTATCTATCTATCTATCTATCTAGATAGATAGATAGATAGATAGATAGATAGATAGATAGATAGATAGATAGATGGATAGATAGATATAGCAGAAGATCTCTGCTGCTACAGAAGATATATATATATATATATATATATATATATATATATATATATATATATATATATATATATATATATATATATATATATATATATATATATATATGCAAAGCATTAATGTATAGGAAGGCTGGCAAATTGAACAGAACTTATTACTAACAGGAATTATGAAAAAATAAATGGTCTCTTGCGAGATGCAAGGTCATTCTTATTCAAATGAATATTGTATTGGCCCCATGAACACACTCACACAGAACCAACCCTGAATCAACAAGTCCCATTGTTAAAGGACTGGATTGTTTTTTGGTTGTGGCTGCTCCTGAGCACCAGCCAAGTTCAAGAGGAGCCGCCCTGAACTGTCTCATTGAAGCAACAAATGGGAACATGCTCCCATGGAGATGCAATATAATTGGTGATGTGCTCAGTCTGGTTAGTCTGAGGCCCTCAGCCCCATTTGATCCTGACTGTTGAGTCTCTGAAGAGTCTGTTAATGAGTCTTGCTTATTAAGCAGATACTACTGGCTAGTACAAACTGCACTAGCCCACCTGTGTCTAAGTCCAGCTCTTTGGCCATGGATACTGGATGGATTACCCACACAGCCTCTCAAAAACATACCGGTTGATGCTTCCCACTTTCCCCATTTGTCGTCTTTCTCCTTCTTTCCTCCTCCCTTCTCTTCTCCTTTCAAAATAGATGTATCAACTCCTATCGATATACAGAAAATAAAAGAAAAAAAATCATGCATAAATCTAAATTAGAAATAAAGTTACTCCCAGTGTCCAGATGGAGGGATCTGTATCTTCACTGGTTTCTCCTTTTCCCAGGCTCCACCTTTGCACCATGTTTAATGATATTCAGCATGGTGGTGTTTGCATAATCCTGCTAACTAAAACAAAAGCCGGCAAACCTGACAAACAACAATCATTTTTTTAATTAATAAATTGACATTTTTAATCTTGTTACCAAACTGCTGTTGTTGTGATGGCTTATATTCGGACAGCGAGCATGAATGAATTCATAATGTGCTACGGTTTTCTGCTGCATTTTATGAGACAGAGAAAATAAGTTGAACTGAAGTGCTTACCAGGGACAAGTGTGCTCGGAGTTGTGGGAGTTTTCTTGTTTGTACAGGCAGGTGTGTTTGCTTTTCAGAAGCTTATATAGAATTTTTTTGTTTGCGTTTCATCATGCATACGTTAAGGTTAAAAAAACATGGAGTAGGCACAAATGTTTGCACAAAGGATAAGTTCTGAGTCTGTTTGGCTTCAGAGCGTGCCGCTTCCACGTGTTCACAGCAGCAACAGCCTTCAGGTAACAATGGCAACAATTCTGTCAGAGCTCGGTCCTGCAGGGTAGTGGGTATGCAGTTTGTCACTCGTTTAAATGGATCGGTGGCAGACGTCACCTTTGCGTCTCTTCAAGCTGTTTACAACAAGTCACTCGCTGGCTGCCTCAGTAATTGATTAATTCCAGGTACACACACAATGAAAGCATTAACAGCTTCTAAATAATTGAATCCCTTGAATAACCTGAGCCTTTGGTCTGGTAATGCTGTGAAAAGGGAAGAGAAGCTGGCCTGTTGTTTAAAAGAGGTATAAATTTATTGACTATGTGGCTCTGCTGCAAATGTGAGGAAGAGGAAGGAGAATGGGCAGTGGTGGGGGATGCTAAATAACTTTGGAGCGTTTGGGCGAGTGCTGCGCAGAGCGAAGAAGTCCTCAATCAAAGTCATGAACGTATTCAGACTCTGAAGTTGACTTGAAGCCAGTGAGCAAAGCAGAGCAGCTCAGCATGTTCTGGATGGATGAGTCTCGCAGCGGTCAGCACTGCAGTGCATCCTCCCTCACCCCCGCCTCACACTCTGCCCTTGCTCTCTCCACCTTCCTCTTTCTCTCCCTCATCTGCACACACCTACTCTGAACTAATTTTCCCCTTCTTCTTCTTCTTCTTCTTCTTTTTTTTTTTTTTTACCACTTGGCAAATAAACCAAATCTATGACTTAAAGGAAACTTAAAAGAAATCTAGTGGTATAATCTACTGAAAGTCCCTAAAGCTGCTTACATCTGTCAGTGTGTTCATGACATGGAGGAGAGAACAAGCTGACTAGAGAGCCTGAAAACTGTGAGGTAGTCAACATGGAGGGAAGTGGCTGACTTAGAGACTTTATTACTTCTGTGGTCTCTATCAAAGTGGTTTTGTCTTCACCTGTTTGACAACATCCGGATATTCTAATAAGAAATATGAAGCAGACTCTATGAAACTTCTCTCAGAAAGCAGTTTTTCGCATGATTGCTGCAGCTGTGTCTCATTACCGTGACCTTGAAGTGTTTGCGTAGTTACATATTTTCGGTGCTTCATTTACATGTGAAGTCAGATACAATGAGCAAAGATCGTTTTTTTTTTTGTCAGTTTTGGCAGAAATGCACCCCTAAACATGTTTAAAACTCATAAATGCTCATTATAACTTGTAAAATATTTGTCAAAAGGTTCAATAAACACTTTTACTTTCTTAAAAAAACCATATATATATATAATTTGGGGGGAATTAGTTCATGGTTCTGGCTTTCAAGGGTTAAAAATGTTTCCACAGAATGAGAAGTTGGTTTTTCCTTTTAAAAAATCTTTTGCAGAACACAAATGACCTTTAAATAAAACCTCATGAAAGTTATTTCTCAAAACAGTCTGTGACATCCACTGAAGAGGAAGTGAGCTTTTATCTCAGCAGCAGTTTGATTTAACAAGCTCAAACTTCATGTATTGATGTAACACCCTGCCCTAGGTTGTTCCTTACGCCCCCATACCCCCCCAAAAAAGATGAAAAAAAAAATCACTGGCCACTGGAGGGAGCTGCAAAAAGCAAAAACACATTTTTTTTTCCTATCATGGTTACAGCCACCCTTTTAACAGGATCACATCAGTTTCCATGGTGACTGTGTGTGCCCTGCAGAACTGCTATTATGAAGACTCCCTGCACTAAAAAAACAATTCAAACAAGCAAGAACAAAAGAACCTTGGGACTCTATTTAGTTAAACTAATAAAATAAACATACAGTAACCAGGATTAGGAATTCTAGCACATAGAAAGTCCACACATCACTGGACACTTCACAAATGTGTGTGAAGTGGCAACAGTGTGACTCTAAACTAAGAAAGGGACAACGAAGGGTTAATGCACAGTTCACGAAATAGTTGTTTGAAGGGTACTTGAACTCCCGTTGACTTGCAGGCATTTGCAAACTACACAGTGGCACTGTTATGCTGTTACATTCCTGCAGACACTGACTCATAACTAAGCTCTCGTCAAGCCCAAACAGCAGTCTCCGGTGTCCGCAGCTTCAGGAATGGCTTGTTTCCATCACCGTCAAATAAGCTCCATCATAATTTGAGTCAAAGGTCTTCTTGGTTGTTACTGTCACCTCCCATCCATACTCTGCTGCGCTAATTAACGTCAAAGGAGTGCTCTCACAAACTGGCTGGATTATAAAGTAGCAGCAGAGATGTGGTGAGTGTGTGCACAGGGTCATTTGAGAAAAGTTGCATTCATGTGTGTGTGTTTTTTTCATCCTTACCCATAGTTTTTTGCGATGTGCAGCAATTTTTTGAACAAGTTGGCCCATCTGAGAATGGAAATGCTAATTAGCTTGATTAGAAATACAACTACCAGCTTCCTTGGACATTCAGACCTTTCACTGATTTCAAAATAAAAAAGGTTATGTTAGAACATCTAAATGACCTTGCCAACAATGTTTTTACTTTAAATTACTTGAGTTTTCAATGATAAGAACAGCTTCATGTGGATGATCTCAGTAAGAAATCAGAGTTTTCAGGCTGCTCAGAATTAGCCTCGCCTTACTTTTGGTGCAGGCAGGAAGCATAAACATGACAGAAAAAGCTGTTTAATCCACTTTAAGCAGAGATTGGATTCCTCTAAGTGCTTAGACTGAAATAACCCAGGCCAGTGTAACAATGATGCCATCATATTAATAGCCAGCATAAATCAGGCGTCTCTCCATAGCTTTGCAGTTTTTGCGAGACTTCAGATGTGCTTACTTAACCACCCATCTTTAGCTTTGCTGCTCTTGATCAAATTATTTTCTCCTAACTTAGTCTATTTTTCACGAGGGAAGGCGACTGTAATTGAGTCTGACACCCAGATAATTTTCTGCTGTGTGTTTTGTGGCAGCAGCTCTCCGACTTCCATTAGTCTCCTGTAATGCTGGACTGACATCTTCACACATCATCATCATCGCACGCCTCCGATTGGATTGTTTGGTGTTATCCATGAGCTTTGGGTAGGAACTGTAACAGGAGTTGTAATAAATTCAGCGTGTTAATGACTCCAGACACTTAAATGTATTTGCCGCTGTGGCTTTATGTGTCATTTTTATTAATGCGGTGACAGTAATGGTATCCATTTTCATTTTTGGTCATTATCTGGGGTGGATGTGAGGAATTGCTTCAGATGATGGTTTTTCCGTCTCGCTTTTGTTGCTCTCAACACTTTGCCAACTCAAAGTTCAAGCATTTGTTCTCCAGCCCATTTGTTTGATTTGTCCATAAGTAGCATGATGTACTTTGTGTTTGAAATGCAGGCTGCATCTACGGGTACAAATCTGCATTGATGCTTAGCAGAATTCAAATACATCTGTCCTAGTCTCTCCAGATTGTAAACCTATAACATGGACTGCTCTGCCCCTCCAATCAGAGATTAAGCAGCTTTGAAGCATGTACTGCTGGATTAGGGGACTTTTGGGGATTGCATAGATCTGCTTCAGTCTGATTTGCAATGCTGTTGGCCATATTTTTATACACTGTCCAATGGACAGATGGGCCCGTGTAAAAAAAAGTGTTTTTCACCCCAGTGAAACAGACAGATGAATTGGCTTGGCGTTGTAAATGGACTAAAATGTGTTGATATTAAATAAATAGTCTCCTATTTGCCATTTATTGCTGTTAGCCTGTCATAGTTTTAACAGATGATCTGTACCAACAATCAAAGCACTCTGATGGCACCTTTAAAGAGAATTAGGGTGCTGGTCAGCTGATTCACCACTTTAATGCAATTGAAACAAGTATCTGTTTATCTTCATTAGATTGTTGTTTCTGGTTTTGAGTGAAATTTCTGAATTGACCTGGCTAAATATAAAACCTGTAATAGTTCCTCATTCACTGGTCAAAATTTCTATTTGTTAGTATTCAAATATAAATCCCGATTTAAACAAAAAATATGTAATGTAACCATTTTAGGCCACCAGTGTATCAGTCATTAGGGATTAAGGTTGCCAGAAAATCAAAGCTCTGATACTAGAAATTAATACTGGATTAGATACTCACTTGCAACAGTATCAATGCCAGCAGTGCTGCAGACAGACACACAGCCCCTCCCCTCACTAGCAGCTGATCACATGACCAGTTGCTTCCCGTTTGTAACTCTGAATTTTAAGAGTTCAGTAAAGCTCCCATTTCAACAGCAATGAAATAGTAAATAGTTATCATAAATGTTAACCTGGCCAGACCACACGTTGATGTTATTAATTTAACTATCAGCATTTACCCAATAGCCGTATTAACAGTCTGTAAAGCTAAGCTAGGTAGCTTTTAGGGGTGTCCAAATTCATAGGCTGCATCCCCCTGAGGACCCGGCCTTCGCGGTCTACGTGGCCCGGGTCCTCAGGAGGATGCAGCCCATGAATTTGGACACCCCCTTATACTAGTTTATCTAAGCTAGCTAACTAAGCTAGTAGCTAGCAGCAATGGCTACTAATAAAATATAATGGTAAGGCAATTATCACATAATTTCACTTAAATATAACAGTTTGCTGACTTTAATATGGGGTATAAAGTAGGTAATTATATTAGCTTAAGCATTTATGTAAATATTTATATGTATATTTTGGGTAGCACAGTGGCGCGGTGGTTAGCACTGTTGCCTCACAGCAACAAGGCTGGGGTGTGAAGTTTGCATGTTCTCCCTGTGTCTGCATGGGTACTCCGTCTTCCTCCCGCAGCCCAAAGACATGCAGTTTGTGGGGTTAGGTTAATTAGCAAATTTCCCATTGGTAATGAATGTGAGTGCGAATGGTTGTCTGTTTCTGGGCATTAGGTCTGCAACCTGTTGAGGGTTGCAGACCTAATGCTCATCCAGCTCATCATCCAGCTCATCATCCAGCTCATCCAGCCCCTGATAAGAATAAGTGGAAGAGAATGGATGGATTGATATAAATGTATTTATATAATAGGCTAAAGTTATCTGACATAGCTGATCTCACAACGGCTATAGCAACTGTCTCAAAGGAAAAAAAATGTTAAAGTGTAGGATAACAAAACAAATTACTTCCACACCTTTTCTATAAATGCTTGGGAGACGACTATTGTGGCAGTTGCACTAGTTGCATTTGTCCATGTGTAGTTTTTTTCTGTGCTTTTGGGCATTTTCCTCTTCTTCTTCTTCTTCAGCATGTAAGGATAAGACAAAAACATTTGTATGTGTATGCTGAGCTTGTCAGATCAGGAAGTACTGCAGCCTCAGCAATGCGCTGCCTACAGTAATAAAAAGAAAAGAACAGAAAAGAAAAGAAAACAAACAAACAACACGAAGTACCATCACGTTTCCAGAATTTGGTATCAAAAGGTATCCTAAGTACGGGTTCTGTTCACTATAAAAGAGTGCTTCTTTCTTTTTAAAATGACTTAGAAATCATGTCACATCAGCCAGATAATGCTATCAGCCCATTTATTATCTGTTTGTTGATTCATATCAGGTTTAGTTTCCTTCATGTGTCTTATTAACAGACACTTCATCACCAGCACAATCTTTATCAACAGCACAGAAGACATGAATGGCAATTTACTCAGCTGCAGCGTCATTAATCACTTGGATTGGAGTCGAATGCGCAGCGAAACTATTACACACTGGGTGCTTAAACGACTGGGATGAAAACAGTTTTTGTAATGCATGTGCGACTGTTGTCTGATTAGTATGCAGCCATAAATTCACCAGCTGTGTGCATGCACCACTGATGGGCCCCTGCATCTTGCACAGCCAATAGCTACAATGTGAAGGGAACCAATAACCTAAAATGACATCTTTATTAAATCTGTGGTTTACAGAAGTTGTTTTGTCCTGTCCTGGTTGATGCATGAGATGCCGTCAGATCAAACATAAAACGCACAAAAACCACTCATCATTGCCACTTTTTGACACTGATGGAAAAATATGACACATAAAAATGAGAAAAACAGAAAAACGTTCAAGCACTGTACGTTATGACTGAACAATAAACTAACTCTCAATATGGTAACACTACAGACTGAAAGATGAAAGCACAGGTTGCCAACCGTAAAATACGTAAGTGCAGGTTTAATAGACACCGTTGCTGGGTAAAAGGGGCCAGAGTCATGGCTGCTCTCTGTGCTAACCGCAGTCGTATAAATCACACATTTCAGCAACATCAGCAACGGTGCGGGCGCCTATATTTTAGTCATTCACCTTACGAGTGGTGAGGGTTGGGAAGGGCTGAATTAGCAGAGCTGCAAATTTCCCTCCCACAAAATCATTAAAGCGTCACACTCTGCAGATTTGAGAGCAGGAAAACCTCAGGGACCACAGGGTGGTAAAGCCATATAAGACTTCTTTAATAAGATTGTACACGCTGTTAGATGTTTTTGCAACAACTGTAGCCCTCGACGTTCTTCAGTTTGCACTTACAACTTACAGTTTGCTACAACAGCTGCTGTTTTGTTCAGCAGTTCCAAGTTGAGCTCTTTCATTCGGGTCATTTAGTTCTTAAACGGAGGTCATGTTATTTGTGTTTTGTTATTAAATGTCTCTGTCAGGAAGAATAAAGGCTACACTAAGTCTTGATGCATGAACCCAGCAAACTCTGAACTGTCCTCATATCAGCGTTTGCTACTTAATGTCCTGTGTCTGTGTTCTCGGTAATTATTACGAGCCGCAGTGCATAAAATTATAAGTTGCTGCAACAGAACTGTGTTCATACTCTGCTGGCTTTTCTTTAAATCCCTCTTTGTAGATCGTGTCCTGTTTTCAGTGGTATAATAATAGTGTGTTTGCCATGCTTAAATGTGACACTGATTATTATTGGTTTCATTTTCTAGGGATGTTTTTGAGCACATGTATTTGTAACAATAATCAGTGTGATGCCTTATTTGTTTCTTTAATAAACCACAGAATTGATCTGAATGTTTTCCTGCAGAAGCATTGGGCTATTTTTTATAATGAACACAGTGGCGGTGACACTTTCCAGTTGGAGTGGTTAATTTAACAAAGCTGTAGGTCTAATCGCAGTATTCTCTTTTCTTTCAATTATGGATAAATATGGAGCCTGACTTGTGTTCTCATTTCTACATTGTGGGTCTTTGGAGTTACAAGTAACTGGATGTCTGCGGTGATCAGAGCTGAGGGGAAACACAGATCAGGTGGCATAAATTCATGTGATTGGATAGCAATGCCAAAATATAAAAGCAGGTTCTGCATTCCTTCTTCGCATAAGCCAGAAATGGTAAAACAAATAGCACACAATCGCTCAGATGCAAGAAGTAAAGTTGTTTTTTCCTCATGGCCCTCAGGTCACCGTCTTTGCTCAGAGCGAATCTGCCTGAAACACTTTTCATCTGAGCAGACACAGTTCAACTCCTGGCCTCTGCACGTTCCCACCGGGAATAATAAAAACTGAGACAACAATGCTGTTTACAATCAATAAACTAGTAGACAATCCCCTTGGCGTTACTTGAAAGTTCAGTTGCTGCTAACCAGCTAACTCTGGCCCTTCCTGTATTGTGTTTTCTTACTGCCAGGTTGCTGTTGTGGTAGTCTTTGAGATTTATCAGCTGCTTGAGCTTCTCCTCCGTCTGTTGGATTGTACCTCATGACAGTAATCTTAATTCTGCTCTGGAGTTTCGCTGCAAGTTGTAGGATCGCCTGAACAAGAACCTTCTGCGTTTTCTGCTTCATGTGCTTCTTTACTGAACTCACCAAGGCTGCAGAGCAGAACAAGGATCAGCTGCAGGATGAGAGACTAAAGCCTGAATTAGACTTCTGCGGGGAATCTTAGTAGATCCATCCTTTGTTCATCATTTGCTTCCAAAGCATCAGGCTGATGATGACCACTCAGCTTGATGCATTAAAACAGGACCTCAGTAACCAATGAGGGATGTCAAAGCAGCTACGTCTGTCTTTTATACACAGTCCATGCTCCTTTTGAGTACAGACACACTCCCCTTAACACAGCTACTTTCAAAAATCAAATCCACCCCTCTCTCACCTTTAGATTTCTTAGACTGAACCCTGTACTATCTGATCAAGATCTTAGGTTGGTAGTAGGTAGGCTGGTGGTTTCTACACTTTCGCCTCTCGTGGTAGGACAGTAGACTAATCTTTCTCTGACGTAAACCTCAAGAACTAAAAGAAAGAAAAGAAACTTTTTACGTTTACGTTGTTTCACCCTCAACTGTCTGTGACCTACTTTTGCTTTTTTCAAATTCTCAATGGGCATCATGTGTAGCAGAAAACTCTTGGACACAAGCCTTAAAATAACTGTAGAAAAATGATTTAATTGTTTTAAATAAAATTAATTTAAGAGTGATTTAATTTATTTCCAATTCCTCACTTGTTGTTTTTATCCACAGTTCTGATTTGGTTATAACTGCTAAGAAATACACATTAGGGAACCCACTGAACAAGGAGAAAGGAAGTTTGTGGAATCGTTTCCAGGTTATGAGTTGATTCCTGATTATTAACACATCAAATACCAGTTCTTCTTCAGGAAGTTGTTCTGTGGGCCGTCTCTATCTGACGATGTCCGATGGGACGGCACAAGCAGAGGACAGATCGTCATTCCACATAATTAGAGCCTTAATTTGAACACCTTGCTCTTTTCACTTCATTTGCAAAGATACTCTCCTGCTGCCTGGCCCACAAAGGCAGACTGTGGTGCTATCTGGGTCGCCTGGTTAGGTAGCATGCTTTCTTTATGTTACTCCCCCCGTCAAATGATGGCCGCTTGCCTTGTATCTGAAAAACAGAGCTCCTGCCAGCCGGTTGGCCCGCTTCTAAACAAGCCGGTCTACTTCGATGTTAGCTCATCAGATCAAAATGGTCAGTGATCCTGAGCCAGACAAAGAAGCTGAAGCCAAAACCTCAATTATCACATTATGCCAGCTATGCTAATGAATCAGCTATACAGGTCAACAAACTAAGAAGCTTCCAGGATGCAAAATATTCATTTTTTCCTCATTCTCATCTCATCTGCTTCAAAATACAAATAACCATTCCTGTGAACCACACAACTGAGTTAATGCAAGAAGCTACAGAAGCTTTCCAGGTGCAAATATAATTTTGGTTAATAAAACAATAGATGAGGCAAGAAAGTCTGTTTGCAAGTGTGTTTACAAAGATCTTACAGTGTGATTTCAGATTTCATGAAATAAAAATAAAAATAAACAGAGCTATCACCTTTTTTGCAAATGTCCCCAGTTTGAAATGTATGTGAGTTATTTTCTTTTAGTTTTTAACAAACTATTAAAGAAAGGCAACAGAAGTGACAGAAATAAGGCTGAAGAACACAAATGTGTAACGTACCCATCACTACAGTCCATATGTACAGGTCTGATTAAGCTTGTGTAATCAGAGTATGCAGAAACTAGACATTATAAAACCATATGTCATGTTAACAGCTGATCTGAAAACATAAAAAATATAAAGTTTGACAAAGATTCAAATTCAAAATGCCACCAACACACAGCACAATAAAATTTAAACATCATCAGTAGCAGAGATGGGGAGTTACAAGTAACGTGTTACTGTAATCGGATTACGTGTTTCAAGTAACAAGTAAAGTAAGGGATTACTATTGCAAAAAAAGTAATTAGATTACTGTTACTCTCCTGTAAGCATGCTGCGTTACTGCGTTGCTAAACCGTGATTTTGTTTGTGAGAGTGTGTCGTGACAATGATGTACGAGCATGCGACGCCCGTGGCAGCAACAGACATGTGTATGAACAACAATGGATAATCTGGAGTGTGGGAGAGAGTATGACCATGCAGCGTTTAAAGTGTGGACGTACTTACATTACTTTGAGTTTTAGTCCGCAAAAAGTGACAGAAACATTAGCGTCCGCTGTACACTTTGCGTGGGAAGAAAACATTTTCTACAGCGAAAAATTCAACTTCAAATCTGAGCAAGCACCTAGCAAGCCGCCACGGGAATGTGAAATTCACAGAGAAACCCCCGGATCTCCCCGCTGACATGACTGCTGTAGCACCGGGCAAACCTCCACCCGCCCCACTCCTGCTAAACAGGTGAAAATACATTTAAGAGCGACAGGACGTAGTACCGCTGAGTCTTTGATTTTATTTATCTTTTGCTGTGTTTTACTTGCAGCAATTTGAAAGAATGAGTGTAAACACAAATTAAATTAAAATTCAATTTTATATGATGGATCATGCAGAAAAAATAGAATTGGGCTGAAAGGTCTATTGCTTTATTACGTATTTAGGTTGTGTATCATGTTTTTAAAAAGTAAGAAAATAAGTAATCAGTAAAGTAATGGAATTACTTTTTTTTGGAGAAGTAATCAATAATTAGTTATTAATTACTTTTTTCAAGTAACTTGGCCAACACTGGTCGGTGTATGAATGAACGTTTTTGTGGGCGGGTTTTCCGAGTGATCGTTGGAGGTTAAGATTTCCTGTCTTTAAGCTTAGCTAACCAGAGGAGGTCAGCAAAACGGCCACTATTTAGACATGAAAGTGTAAGTCAGTGTGAAGCAACACCTGTAAATTAACTGAAATATTCAGCCACTGGCTTCATTTAGCTCTGTGAACAACTTGAACTTTCTGTGAAAAGATGGTTTTGTGTTAAAAACATTAAAATAGAAACAAGTTTTCGCTCTTGCTGCAAAGCTTTGGCAAATCAGCTGGCTTACTGAACGAACCCTCAAGCCGCTCACGTTTATTTCCTGGCTTGCTGGTTAGTCTGTGGCTCTTTTGGTCAGTGCAGTCTGTGGCAGCACAATGTACAATGCCAACGCGAGGGAAGCCAATCCCCAGACACTGGCAAAACCCACATTAATGAAAGAAACACAGAAAGATGTAATCTCGCCAATTTTAAGGCTCATTAATTTGTGTAACAGACGGAAGCTTGAAAAAATAATTTGAAGGGAGTTCTAACGCGTTTCCCCCTCCTTTCCTCTTGTTCCTTCCCTCATTGCTTCTCTCAGTGGAAACAGCTTTTTTTCCCCTTTACTAGCACACCATGAAAACAAATGATTTTTATTCCAGGGATATTTGTAGTTTTTTTTTCTGGGCCCCAAAGGCATTAGCACTTCTTTGTTTAGTGTTGACCGCATTATGAGAGCTCAGACTTTCACTGCTGCAAAACAAAACAAAAGAAAAAGACTTTTGTGAGTCAGTGTGAGAGGTTTGATTTGAGCTTTTCCAGGGAGGGCTCCTTGGTTGCGTGACAGCCGGCCTGCTTTTTTGCTTAGGCTCGTAATTTTACCGAAAGCCCTCCTCAGCCCGAAACTCGGAGGAATGCAAAGGAAGCAAAACAACTAAAAGTGTGTCTCTCACACTGACAGGCACAAGTAAAGGTGGCTAGACGGTGTCGGGAGTAGTGAGGAAGAGAAAAGAGGGGAACGAGGAGTTTGACATCATCTCCTCGACTAATGAAACGATATGTGTTCGACTGAGTTTCTACGTGTTGAGGTTCCCCAGGCTGACTGTGCAAACGTCCCGGCATCTCAAGTCACCTTCAAACAGCTGATGTTTGTGACACGTACCCCTCCCCTGCTGATTCCCCCTACAGTATCACTAATTCTCCACTGAGGAGGAAAGCCAACTCGACTCGTTATTTGTAAAAGTAGCACCTTCCTTCATCGTAGTGCCATTCCCGCACCGACACTCAGCAATTTAACAGGAGCCCTTTTTTTTGCTGAAGGTAGGTGTATTCCCTGAGAGCATTTTAGCTTAACAGTATTGGGAATGTGCCCAAATATGAGCTGAGCAACAGCGTTGGTTAATATCTGCCAGTGTTTACTGGTGGCAGCTGTATCACAACAGCGATGTGTTGGCAGCGATGAAAGGGGAAAATCAATTTTTATAATTTTATAAAATAAGACAGTTGTTTTCCTGGCACAAAAGAATGAAAATGTTCCCGTTTTGAGCCAAACTTCCATTTAAAACATTATTTCGGTGCAAGCTTACGGAGTTAAAAGAGAAAACTCTACTAGTAATTGTGTTGTCACTGATGATTAATACCATTTTCCTTTGGCATGAACGCCACATTCACATGCAGAGTAGCAGCTCAGACACATTTCAACCTTAATGCTCACTTAATGTCTCTCTTTGACTCATAAAAGCCTCTCTTTGTGTTCTAATTACTGTGGTCAAACTACTGCCCGTCTTTCTAGAGAAAGGAAAAAAAAACATCCAGGGAAACTCAGTAATTATGTTTCATGGTGCTGCACTGCAGGAGTAAGAACCCACCCACCTTCTCCACACTCTCAACCAGACGTGCACTGGCCGCCCAACAAAGGAAAGAAAATCCAAAAAATCTGCAGTGAGGAGTTATTGACCCAGCACTGATTTGGCGATGCTTCAGGACGCCCTGTGGCCCTTATGACAGTATGGTTTATGTAACTGCCAATGGAGCTCATACAGATGAGTGGTCTGTAACACACAATCCAGCGCACGCAAATGCAGACACACACAAAACACTCGTAGTAAAGAGCACAAGCAGACACCCACTCCCACTGCCTGCACAGTGAGGATGAACACGCTGATTTCTGAAGAGCTGAAGAGGCAGGTGGAGAGTAAAGTTAGAGCATTGAGAGGGAAACAGCACAGCAGCATCCTGAAATGCACAGAACATGGCCGTAAAGGCTGCAGATGCAGATCGCTACGCCTTTATTAACATGTCACTGTCATGGAAACAAGGCGTCTACAGCCCCGCACGTATCTCTGTATGTTACTGTGTGAAGCCTGTGGAACAGATATGTAACCGACATGGTGAGTTTGTTATTTTTAGTGCCGCGCTAACACTTCAGTTCTTCCTGCTGATGCCTCACATCCTTGTTGCCGCTTTTGTTTCCTTAAAGGCTCGGTTGTGCAGGCTAACAGATGGAAGTGATGAAGACTTGTGCTCGCACACTGTGGAGGAAATGAGGGGCAATGAAGTGTTTGGCCCTCATTTGTGGGGACAGGGCTTAAATCTGCTTTTTATTTCTAAAGCTACAGTAACACTAGGAAAAACAGTAGTTGGAGATCACGGCAGGATCAAAATTATTGTGACTGTAGGCTTTAAAATGGTTGCTTCAAAAAAAGGGACCAGGTTTGTGACCACTCATAGTCAGTTGTTGTCTTCAACATGACTTTTGCAGCAGTAAAACAGCAATAAGAGAGTTGAGGGTTTAGCTCACTGCCGTCAAATTCTTGTGAATATTTCTTGTTTTAAAAATATTTTAGAGTGGTCAGTGTTTACACTGACCACTTAATTTAGGAATTATTTTTCTGGGTCGATCTCAGTTTTTCAAATGTGAATGAACAGCTCTGATTAGTACAATGATATGGGAGTAGTAATTTATCACTGTTTCACCTCAGACACAGCTAGAATCTGCTCCGGGTCAATCAGCTTCTTCTCTCCCTCCTCAGATGTGCTCCCACCTCTGCCAACAACAGCTCAAACTGCCACACTGACATCCTGGAATTTGTAGGAAACCATGAAATTCCCCCTGTTGCTGCCTTTCCCTGAGAATAGGATGAACCCAGAATCTCAGTTTCTTCTTTTTCTTGTTTAGAAAGATCAGGACCAGTTCACCATCTCTTGATTTCAACTTCATCGTTTTCATTGAATTGTTTGCAAACACAATGGTTTCATTGCGGATATGCATTACATGTTACAAGTATGAATCTGATAAATCTGGAATTTTTCTGGAATTTTTCTGCAGTGCATTTGGTGTGTAAACCTCTTTAGTTGACTTTCAGTTAGGTGATCAAATTTGCAATTACCTGCAATCTGTTTGTCGTAGTACCTCAGTTATCTGTGATAAATTGTTGATAATTACAAATGTGTTGCCGTCTACATACATAGAAATTCCCATTGAACAGAAGTCACCTCCACTACTTACATTACAGACAGAACATCAAAGATCTGAGACAGAAATTCTTCCACAATTAATGATGAAAAATGACAGTCTAACTGCAGAATGACATTGGTGCTCTGCAACTTTGCTTTTATATAGAAAACCAGGTAGCAACCAGGTGAGTCGAGTCTGCTATTGCAAAGACACGTATTGCAGACAACTTGTGCTCATCAGTGCAGACGGATTCTGCAACAAGCTGAAAAAATGTCTGTGCTTATAAATTAGACAGCAATTATTAACAAACTTCCAATCTGTCTGAATGTGACCGCAGTCGCTCTGAGCTGAACTGTGATCGTTGCTTCCTGCAGGTGACCCATGTAGTCACCTTGCAATTGAAACTGGTCATCCAGAGATTTATGCTGAATCTGTGGGCAAAAAAACGTCATAAATGAGAAAAAATTAAATACAATAACCAGGCAGCATGGTTGTGATGTTGCCCAGTTTAGGGATCAACAGGTATGAAATCACTGCCCACTCATGTAAAATAATGTTGCTATTCTTGGACAGTCCCTCAGACCTGCCATGTTTTATTCTGTTTGTTGACTGTTTCTTATTCAGACATTAGAGAAGCACCTCTATCCTTTTCTATCTATATCACGTTAAATTTTCAAAAGACATACAATAAAATAACAGAATAATAACATCATATTTAATATAATATTGCAACTCATTGGCCAACATATAGTCTCGAAACCACTGGCTACCATCCGCTGACTTTGGCATTAAAGGTCTTCGCTGCTGGCAACACTGGAGGTGCCGAAACATTGGCCCATAGAGGTTAATCATCAGATAACCACTAGTTCCTCAGATCGTGTCTAACTGCAGGTTGGCAGTAGAAGCACTCCTTTAAGGCTCCATTCATGTGGACCTGTTTTATGTAGACCTAACTACATAAGGATTAAATGTGAAAGCACTGACTTGGTATTTTTTGCTTAGACGCATGTTAATCTTGACATTCACTGAACAAGAAATGCTTTGAAAACTTGGAGTTTGACGACTTGATGATAAATCACACAAAAGTCAGGTTCAAAGTGTCGGCGTGCCTGCAGCATCCTATTCTGCAGGGCAGATAACCGACTTTGACTTGGAGTGAGGAAAATAAAGGCTCGCTCTCAGCAGAATGAAAGGAGGAGGATGATTTAAAGGATTCTCTCTGAAAAACCTCCTCGCTCTCTTCCCTCTCCATCCCCAGATGAATGCCCAATCAGAGATAAAACATATTTACATTTCTCTGATGTGCAATGCGCTTATGGTATGCGCGCACGGGATTTTCTGTTATTCTGCCCGACTCACCACGTGTGCGTGCAGGGACTCTTGTTTGCACTGTACGCGTATATGTTTTCTCCTTGCAGTACTGTAATTGAAAGCCCGGAGGCACAAAATTGCAATGCAGAAACAGCAGATTTGCATGCGGTGCGCTGCAATCGTAGTTTGTGTTTGTCAACTTCACCTAAAGGCACACAAACACACACACATCAAAGCATTGTTTGCTGACCTTGTGTCCCTTTGAGTCTGTAAATGATTAATGAGACACACAATATGTATCTCTCTACTCTCTATCTCCCTCATCATCATGTAATTACTGTTTTCTTCTGCTTGATTGGTTTCTCATCTACTTGTTTGTTTCTCAGTGCAGGAAATTCTGTGTCTTGTTGTTCTCCTCCATCCTTTCTACAGGTGCACTGATTTTTTTTTCGAGTGCAGGGTAATCTGCAGCGTGAGGATAGCCCCCTTTCCCCCCTCAGTAATCTCACTCATCGAGCGCTGCTGTTATTGCAATTTACACTTGGCTCAGCTCCAGAGCAGCTCGGCCTTAATGGCTCCTCCTCTCTCCGTTGCACTCGAGTGTTATAGCTTCTCATCATCACCTCAGTGCTAAACTGAGAACTCTTGCCATAAACACAATGACCTCAAGACGCTTCTTGAACTGTAGCCAAACTGTAACCTGTTAAACCCGCAGAACCTGTTGTAACTTTAGTATTACACGATTATTATGGCGACGTTTACATCTACCATTATTTGGTTGTGTCAGAGGAGAGATTCAAATGTTTCTATTGGTGCTAGACAGCATCAATAAAAAAATAAATCAGAAATCAAAATTAAAGCATCTTTGCAGACAAATGTGACATTCAGTCACTTGACCGAAGTGCATCTCTGAAAAGCAAATTAAAGTCTTTCCCTTCATTCATTGTATCTGCATGACATTTGCAAATAAAACTCATAAAGAAAACACTCCACAGTTGTGAGATTACTCTCTATTTCTCCTATGTGCTTTTATGTACAGTGGCCACTTTAGAAAAGACAAATAATTGTGTCAGATGAAAACGGCTTTTGTCACGTATGTGCAACATTTTTGTGAAGTCTTTGCACTCAGCATGCGTACTGGAGAAATTTGGATAAAATATTTGGTCCAATGAAATACTGGATGGATAGCTCACTGTTGCTCTTGCGGACAACTAAGTTTTTCTTGACACGTGGTTGCACTTAATTTGCTTTTACATTAAGTTCTGTTGGCAGACACACATTTTCAATATCGCTTGATCGCATTCATTTAATTGTGAGAAGTTAAAATCATGATTGAGATTAAAATTCGATTTATTGTGCGCCCCAATGTAGTAGCTGTTTGCTGTTACCAGGGGGCACTGTCACATGCAACCACTCTGTGCACGCAAGCATGTCTGTATAGGTTAGGCAGGTTTGTGTTAGCAAATACTCACACATACAGACACACATGAAGTGCCATAAATCCTGCATTAGGGGTGGAGTTCTGGCTCTACTCCTGCAAAACCTCTAAAGGGAGATTAAATGCCATCACATTTGGCTTTCTTTGACACAGGAGAAATGGATGAGGTCCTCACCCCATCTCTATGCTAAACCCAAACAGTCTGTATGAGCAACTAACCTTGGCTACTTGTATCTCCTCATGATTACTAAGAGCACTAAAAACAGCTTGGCCTTGTTTAAAGGACACTGACAGAGTTCAGGTTTAGGTTAAACAAGGACTGAATGGCATGTAAAAACAGCCCTCTGTTGGGACTCTCCTAATAGACCGGACAGTTTAAGTATAAACTTCCAAGAACCCAAGAAAACGCAGATCAGACTTTTTCTGCACTTCCTAAACGGTAAATAGTTGGTCCATGATTCCACAGGGAGAATAAATCAGCAACTATTAGCCGGAAGGTCTTCTTCACAGTTTTTGCTTCCAAATCCTCAAGTCAAGCAACGCTTACATCTGCACTGGTGTTATCTAAGAGAAGAGAGTCAGTGATTTCTACTGATGCCTTTAAAGCCTCACAGTTGTTATTCCGTGCTGTAACTGTGGCTACCAGATTTATGAAAACCACCCTCCGACATACTCTACAGCAATTTAGAGGATAAACAAGTAATTTTTTTTAACACAGCGTATATTTCAGCGGTAACTGTGGAAAAAGTGAAATATTAATGCTGATGACTAAATGACGCAACAACCTCTCACTGAAACTTGAACTTACCATCTCAGCTTTAATCTCCAGTGTGCAAACACCACCACCGTGGTTGCCTGACTAGTACATTTATTAACACTGCTTCCTTACATTGTATTGAATTTAATTGTCTGATTAATTGTTGGGAAACACAGATTAACTGCTATATAAATTCTTGCTGGAGCATGGCCATAAATGGTAAATGCTGTCATTTGAAATGTTGGCACTATCGGTTGACTTTAAAGGACCATGAACAACAAACCCTTTGTGAAGGATATGAATGGTTATATGTAATTTGTAACCATTTAACAACCCTAAATGAGGTGAAAATGACTGACTTGCTTAGTTTATAATAAATGGAATGGACTCATAAATAGAGGAAGAAGTGTAGGTAAGCTATGGATCAAGTTGTTTTTATGCTACTATCTATTAATAGGCCTGTTGGACTGCTTTAGTGATACAAATAAATTAAAAAAAATATCTGCAAATGGTCTTGTTGTAATAAAGCTGCGACGTTACATCAAAATTATAGCTCCAAAAGCAAACACGAAAGACTCATGCCCATGTGCTTGAGGCTAGTTTTGTGTGCAGTGAGTACTGATGCAGTGCAATGCAGTCTGACTGTCCTCTTTTCTCCTAGTCAACTGGTGCCACAATAGCTTCTGGGAGCCACATTAGTGTATTGTGAAATATCAGCTCCAATAGCTCCAATGCAGGAAGCAGCTAATTTCATGGCTGTTACTAAAGGCTGCTGTAGAGACTCAGTTACTCTCTTTGAACTGGGATTAGTAACGAGGAAGAACAAAACAGTGCTCTTATCTGGTCCTGATATTTATTTGGCGCTGCAGGGGTGACTGGAAGAGAGCTCAGCTGTTTTTCTCTAATGTGAATTTTAACAGTCACTTCCCTTCAGCTTTCTCCTGACAGACAAATGCAAAAGTGAGAACAAATCAGGAACACATGCTTGACAGGTAAGCATCACCTGCAGTGTTGTATGCACTTTTTTTTACACACTTGAAGTAATCAGTGTTTTGTTTTGGTTTGAAGTGCATCAAAGACAAGCCCTAAATTAGACTTTTCTTCCCAAAAGGCACAGCTGTGTTGTGTTTTGAGTTAGCGTGGATATTTCATACCCTCGCACCGCTCATGCTTCTGCTCAGCATCAAAGCACAGCGCACGCCGTTTGAAATTCATTGAAAGCATTGGATTAATAATGCAGGGAGAGAAGCTGAGAAAAGAGGACACGTAACGTGATGTTTTCTTGACTCCTCAGCTATTAAACCATGGAAACCCATCTGACATGACCGAATGGGAAACCTTTGACCGAGCAGGTGAATAGCTTTTAAAAGCTTGCGGTGAAAATAGCAGGAGCTAAATCCCCCAGGAGGCAGTCAGATACATGCTCCCTAAATGAAACCATTTTCTTTCTCTGTTTTGCTACCGTGGCTTCTCCTCATTGTTTCCACTGAATTTACTCGAGGTTAAAATAAAATAATAAAAGATATATAGAAAAGAGATGAGTAAAATTCAATATCATATCAATAACTCTGCTAAGTATAGGCAAATAATGTCAAGCCCTGATGATAAGCACTGTGCAAGTGAAGGCCCTGTTTCATCTTCTGTACTTTACTTTATCTTCAGTCCTCTTTTATGCTAGTCTTGCGACTGACTTGCTACCAAGCTATATTTAGCTTAAACTCTGGAGACAGCCAAGATGCTAGCTCCAGTGATAAAAAGTTAGCCCAGTACTAAAAGAGGCAAAAGCTGAGGTCCTTTGAATGAGTACATTAAATTTGCTCCAAAGCAGGTGAGTACCATAGAAAGATGTGTTAAAATGGTCCAAATCCACCATGAAAACAGCCCAAAGCTAGCTAACGCCTCGTAGCTGTAGTAGTTTCCTCTCATTGAATGTCTATATGTGAAGCAGTTTCTTTTCATAACTTGCCTATTTAAACTGCATTGGGATAAAGAAACATTACTTTTGTGGCATGACCACTTTGTTACAGACAGTAGCACATTTATCTGATAAATAACATGACTTGCTCTTTGGTTCATTGTACAAGCAGAACGTTTGGAGTCAATTTATAAATGTTTTATTTTGTTTTCTGTGGCTGCAGCCAGTAGTTGGTGATGGTTTATATTAAATGGCTACCTTAAATATTTAAATAGAAATTCAATTAACTTGCGTACTGCGCAAACACTGTCAGAGGGGCATTCTTGGGTGACACAAGAGATCATCAAAACCTGCTTTGGTTGCTAGCAGATAGTTTAATGGAAGGTACCGACTTGGCTGCAAAAGCTGACAGTTGTAGTGAGACTTGAAAAAGCATGTTGCAAGTAGGAAACAGATTTTTTATCTTCAGGGTAAATTTTGTATCTTACTGTAACTAACACATTTTCAAAGAACCAACTTTTAATGTAAAAATTGATGTTCCTCACTTTACGTTGCACGTTTGCACAGTTGCACTACTGCTCAGTGGGCAATTTCAGAGTCTGCACACAACACAGAAACTACTGGTGACCATGGCAACCTGCTAGTGATAAAAGCAGTCACAAGGAGGTTTACTGTGCAGCATTGTTTACAACATTTTCAAAGCTAGGGACTGTCAGCAACCTCCAGCAACCACTTGTCAACCGGTCATGGAATTCACACTTTTCCCTAGCAACCAGAGGTTACCAGTTGGTCATCAACCAATCACCAAACCTGCTCGCATTGGGGTTTAGCAATGTCACAGCGACTGCCAGCAACCTCACCCAACCAGTTGGGGAATACAGCCAAAGCTTTTAAATGATCAGAATTGGTAAAAGGAAGTGTAGCAAACTGGCATATTTAAAAAGCTGGAACTATGAAAAATAAAATTTAATCTGTAACACATTCTTATGATATAATCACTGCATTCTGATCTCTGAGGCATTTATTGACTTGTATTAGTAATAAGAGTTGCACTGAGTGAAAGAGCCCAAACTGACTGCATGCTGATGGTTTTTGAGGTTTTTTAAAAAGTCTTCCTTTAGCTAACAACCGGCTAACCAATCACAGGACAGACTCTTCCCCTGAACTATTACCAGTTATCACGGAGTTGTATCAGTTTCCATCTCCGCAAGAAATCAAACCATAAATTCTCCACCACAGTGCACTATTATTTTAGAGCTCTAAAGCATGTTGGATAAACTGGTTTCTGGTTACTCCCACTTTAGGCTCCAGGAACACATTTGACTGCAAAGGCTGAAAGTCTCAGTTTCTCTTGCCCCCCCTTCCCTGGACCACAGGAGGCAGTCAGAGAGTTGATTCAGGTCATTTATCTTCCCAGTGCCAATGTTTGTAGACTACATCTTAACTGCAGAGGGAGGTATTGATCCTGCTCTCCTCTCTTCATACCCTCCTCCTCGATACAGAGGGGAAAAACGATCACAGCTTACACCCTGGTTATGAATATGAAAATGCATATTGTTGATGTTAAAGTGACATTGTAATTTCTGCAGTGATTTCCTGCAAGAAAGTTACTCGACTGCAGACAAACATGTCTGAGCTCAAATCGATTCACAGTGATTGCACGGGGGACTTTCGAGCCTTGTACCATGTGTGTGGCTTCAGATGGAAATCGCACTGCAAAAAAATGTTATTAGCAGCAGAAATTTAAACTAAAAGTTTGCTAGTGGAGCATTTCCTCTAGGGTGTCTACTTTCTGTGCATAATGATTTTTATTAAAGTGACAGTGAGTTAGGAGTGTTTGCACGCTCTCTCTCCACAGAACCCTTCGGTTGTGGCTCTGAAGATAAATGGGCCACCAAGGAGGGCCCAAACACAGGCCTGGGGATAGGGATAGCTAATACTGAATTAATTAGCATGGGCTGATATGGTGGAGCAGCAAACAAGAGGATCATTTGATGCTATCTGCTTTTAGCGCCATTAATTTTGAACACTGTAGGGAATGCTCTTCGTGTCAATAACTGAATGACAAAAATTATTAATATATTTTTAAACAAGTAAATAAAAGTGCAGTGACATCATATTCATGCTTCCAGAGGAAAACTTTATTTCTCTGACAGGTTTAGTGCCCAGGGTTTAAGCGAAGCTAAGCTAACCTGCTACTTAAAAAAAATAAAAAATGATATTTTATATCTTATAATATTTAATATTTAAAGATTCTGAGTTCAAAAGCCAGGGAGGAGACCAGCTGAAAGCTCTGAACCCTATTCTTGTGAGACGAGTGGAGGGAGGAAGAAGATCTAAGAGCGCGAGGGGAAGTGGCAACCTGGAGAAGGTCAGACAGACATGCAGGGGCGAGGCTGTGGATGGCTTGAATGGCCATAGAAACATCTTGAAATTAATGTGGAATTTAAGTGGGAGCCAGTGAAGCTGTTGCAGAACAGGAGTGATGTGGTGAGTGGATTGTAGTGACAATACAAGCAACTGAATTCTGGACCAGCTGAAGCTTAAGAAAATATATATATAATGTATATATATATATATATATATATATACATATATTAAAAATAGACATCTGGTGATACTAGGCTGTGGAAGTGAATTATGTTGCTTGCTTGACTAATCACCAACATTAAAGTACCAACTAAATGCTTTTTTTGTTTTTTCAAAATAAAGACACAAAAAGATTTGTGATGGGTTTTTTAAAATAATATGAACGCACACAGCTTTACAAGGATGTCACAGTTGTGTTCACTGGACAACGACTGATATCAAAATGTGTACTGGCTTTTGACACTCAGCTACTCACCCCCCAAAAAAGGAAAAAGCAGAAGGCTTGAGATGTTACTCCTCGCCGCAGCCCATCCTCCTCCCTTCCTTTCCTTAATCCGTCTTTACTTCTTTTATTTGGTTTCTTTATGATGATGATGATGTGCCTTCTCTTTCTTTCTGTGCTGCATATTAAAAGCTATAATATGGTTTTAAGAATAGCTTTGCTTAATCTGCTCACTGTGATGAAGTGTCACTCTTATACTCTTCTGTAATGTTTTACCCTTTTCATGCCTCTAATGCTGAGTACCTGTCTGGATCCCAAACACTTTAACATACAAATGAAGGCATTTTACTACCAAGAGCTATATAGTTGTTTTTTTCTTACATAAACTTGTTTTTATGACCGATATTTAAAAAAAAAGATGAACATTTATTTTCCTAGCAGACTGATATCTCATTATGAGGCAAAGCTTTTCAAACTCCCCGGTGTTTGCTCTCACTTCATGTACACACTGAGAAAATCACATGTTGCGTTGGCAGAAATGGGTATTACATACATTAACTGAGCGTGTGCGAGTGTGTGTGTGTTATTTCTCTAGAGATTAGTGCCTATTTGCAGTTTGATGGGGGAAAGCGAGTGTGTTTGGAATACAGAGTTAATATGATGTGGCAAATAAATGGCTGTTGGATAATGAGACATGGCATTTAGATAAATGTCGCTGCTTTAGTGTTTAAAGGCATAATGATAATGCTATATCAACTAAGCGTGGCTATCTGCATTATATAACATCTAGATTTTATTTATTTAAAATGTATTTAGCAAACAGGTACGCAGTACCTACTAATGTCCTTTGGCTTGTTTTGGACCTGTGCACCTTTTTATTTAATAGGCTATAAAAATCCTATGAATGTGTAATATATACTTTTAATACTATAAACTGATGTGAAATGTGGTATTAGAATGAAGGTACATAATGTAATTGGACTTTATTATACAATAAAACTATACCTACAATGTACACGACCTCATTTAGTTGACGTTTAAGCCCTTATTTAAAACTAAGGTTTAAGTACTCATCCAGCTGCATGAGGCTGTATAAGATATACTTATATTAACTCATAAATAGTGAGAAAAGAAAACATGTTGCTACTATTGTGACCTCTGTAGTGTCACAGTGACAAGTCATAGTAAAGAACAACCCCTCGAGTACTGTGCCGGTCCCTGTCTTACCGTAAACTGTCTCTACTGTCACGGGCTCCTTGGTCCACAGGGCCTGCACTGCCCAGCCCATGTGGCCACATTTAAGACCCCCCTCTGGCTGTCATGGGGAAGGCGTGCTAGCTCAGCCTCCAGTATGTCAGAAGCAATTATGAGACTGGGTCTTAATAACCAATAAGAGCACAGACCAGTGGCACGTAGTCAGGCCCTTTGGATACAAAAACAAGATGCTGTCAGAGTAAAGTCTGGTGGATTAAAATGAGAAGACATCTGTGCTCCACTGACGCTTACATTTTGTTTTTTGTATTGCAGAGACAAACATCTGGAGCTGCTGCTGGCAACAATAAGACTTCTGGAGGACAAGGTAAAAAAAAAAGTCACAAAATTATATGTTTGTTTGTTATTTCCTTTGGAATATACTTGGACATTTATTTTAGGGGAAATAAACTGTTGGTGCAGGGAAGAGGAGATTGGAGTTTACAGTATAGGATGGTTTTAGAAGACAGATGACAGTAGATGGACAGCAACAAGGAGAGAAGGACATGCACAAAGACACAGATTCACCTCAGGCTTTCCATCAGATCCGTTCTTACAAGAGTTCAGGGAATGATGTCATCGTATGTGACATGGAGAACATTTGATAAATGTCAGAGATTATGTGATTTTTATCAAATTACTCCTTATTATTCAGAACAATATAATAATCTCTTCCCCTGCTTGACAGAAGATCATCTTGTTTATATTGCTTATACTTTATGGCTTTACATTATTTGACAAAGAGGTTTGTTTGCAACTTTGATGTCCTGATTCAGCTGGAAAAAAACACCCTAAAAACCAGGAGACAAAAGTGAGATGACCATCAGTGTCTGTAAACACACTTCTCTGATGATTGCCTCCCTGAGCAGAGACAGACGGCCTGTATGATTTCAGTCCTGGGGGAAATAAAGTACAGCTCTGTGCACCGAGTGCGTTACAAATCATGTTTATTGTTGAGCTTTCTGTCATTAAACCCATCACAGCAGAGCAAATAAAGGCTTCAACGAGAGAACTAATATCCTCCCTGGTTTCACCTTCTCTAAATCATGGCACTGATTTGATGCCCTGACTCAGCAGCGCATCACAGATTGAGATGGGACCAAGTAGGCTGCGCTATTTTTATGTGATAAAACAGTGAATCCCGGATTTTATTCACTTTATTTGTGGGGAACTGCATTAGAACTCAACAGCACCGCTGTTACACTGACACCTGTATGTTTACAGATCTTTGATATGTCATAAATCAGATATATTAGTCATGTAAAAAACTTTTTTTTTTTTTGGTATGAAATAGTGACATGACATGCCACACTCAGAAGTCCTGAACTCACAAAAAATAAATCACTTGAAACTATATTTTCAAACCATAGAAATTCTTGAAGACGTGACGTGGTGTGTGCAGCAACAGCTGCTCTATAAAAGGCTACTGTCGGTTGCTCCCAGATTTTTAACGCTAGATGCAATTCCTGGTGCAACCCCCAGGGAATTTGTGTCTCCACCCGGGGATCTTTTGCTTGTTAGGCGAATGTGTAACTAGTAAACAGTGGAGCAGTTTTGTATGTAATCACAAAGCACCAAGTACAACAAACACAAGGCATTAAAGAAAGTTCAAAGTAAAACAGGAAATAGACGAATGCTAAACAGAAGCCGTGACAGAGAGAGGAGAACAGGCATCATCAGAAAGGTGAGACAGAGAGAAAACACTTGTGGAGCTAAAACTGCAACTAATAAAAATCAAAACATCACAGGAAACATAGTTGGAAACCTGATGCCATCTCCCCAGGACAAAGCAGTCGTGGTATGTCTGAAAATTCTTAGAGAACCAATCTGGTTAGTACATGGTTGCTAACAGATGCCACACACCTTCTCTACTTTTAAGTCATTTACATTTGTGCACATGTAAATTGGGCCTCATTTGTTGGATGAAGACGGTAACACATTCGACTGTTAGAAGCATCACCGCTCTGTCCCTTATGTCAGCATCATAAACCCAGGGGTGCAGCTCCTTGTGTGTATAAACACCTCAATAGGAAAAAAAAACAGGGCTGGAAGCATGCGATAATGAGTTTGCGTCACCACTGACGCAAACTAGAAAATGTTTTGTTTTTTCATTCTAATCTATAGTAAGTAGGAAACAATTCTTGAACACAAGCTTTCTGTTGGTAGAAAGTCTAACAAGGATGTCCAAGCAACCTCAAAAAGTACCTGAAACCGACGTCACAAATTTGGAGCCGTTGTTCAAGTAGGAATACATGTAAAAATCAAACAGACAGAATGGCCAGCCAACCGTTATACAACCATGAAATGTTTGTTGGGATTACAAACTGAACTGAACTGAATGGATAAAAATGAACTGTAGACTCAAACAGGAATCAGACTCCAAAATCGCAGAAATTCAAACAACAAAATTTAAAAACACAAAACCCAAAGGTGCCAAAAAACATGCCAATATGTGGCTGGCAGAGTGCGGACCCAATTGCAGATCTGGAGACACGACTGAACTTTGAACAGCATTTATTGCCAGAGCTTGGGGAGCGAAATACTCTGTGCAGAAACTCAGACTAACCAGGAATCAAGCACTTACAAGGTACAAAACTGAACACGCACACATGGGGGAAAGTATGACAACGACAAAGACCAGAGGGAGACTCAGACAATAAATACACAGGAGGGAATCACGGAAGACAGGAACTCAATGCACATGAGACAAGGGAATATCAAAATAAAACAGGAAACATAACAAACTCAAAGCAGACACTAGAAACAGGAACAGAACACAAACGTGACTGAAAGACGACTCACCTGAGACAACTAGCAGAGAGACCAAAAAGCGAGACATAACAGGGATCACAGAATAGAATAAGAAGATAAACACATGCACACTATGACCTAGACAAGAACCTATGAACTAGACAGACCAAAGATAACCAAATGTTGCAGAAATAAGAATATAATACAATGGAAATAACCTTAAACTCGAAACACAGAATACCATAGGACTAAAACCAAAAACGTTTCATTAGACCAAAAATAATTCCCAAACCTCTAAAACTCAAAGGACATGGCCCAAAAACCTAAGATACAAACACACACCGATGTTTGTTGCATTACACACAGGCAGTACTGTCAGAAAATATTACGGTTTATGTGCAATTAGTTGATGAGTGTGATGGTGAGGTTTTTTTTTGCAAAGGTAATGATGTATTGTATAGATAAAGTTACATAAAACAACTTCAATTCAGTTTTATTTCTATTGGATCAAATCACAACAGCAGTCGCCTCAAGGCATTTTATATTGTGAGGTAATACAACTTCAACAATTACCTGATGCCCAAGGAGCAAGCAGTTGGTGACTGGGGGAAGGAAAAAAACCCTTTTTAACAGGAAGAAACCTCCAGCAGAACCAGGCTCAGGGACCAGTTGGGGATGAAGATTGCCTTTCTAACTATACGTATTCAGAGGTAAACAACAACCTTAGAAACACATTCTGTTTAAGTGACAGAAAATGTTAAAAAATCAAGGTACAAAGATACAATAAAGAAGGGAATAAGTCTTTTTTCTACAATAGAATCAAAGCAAATCTTTTGTTCCAATGTTTCAATTTCTTAAATTATCCACCTTAAAGAGTTAGAAATACTTAAGGGAGTAATCTGCCTGGAAAGTGCGTTTGAAAAGTGCATCCTCATTTGCGATTGAGAGAAGCTTGGAACCAAGTTCACGCAGCAGCTGACCCCGTCTAAAATAAAACAAAAAGTCGCTCCAATTAAACCGAGCCGCTGTTTCAGCTACATTATTCACCAACAGCAATTAACGGGATTATCTCGAGCAGGGTAAACACTGTGATGCAGGAGACTAATTTTTCACTGCCTTTAAAATTCAGCTCTAGCATTTCACTCACTTAATGAAAAGAGAAAGTGAAGGAAACTACACGGCCCGCAGTACACATACACAAACACAGAATGCGCCTTTGTTGTCTGACCTTGAAAATTAATTTGAAGCCTGTAAAAACTGCTTTCCCAGCGTGTCTGAAGTGTGTTTCTTAATACACAGAGATGTGGGGGGAGAGAGAGAAAGAGTGGGCGAAGGGGGTGGGGAGGGGGAGGGGGAGTAACGCTGCTATTGACTCGCCCATTCTGCATCCCGCGGCACACAGCGCAGTCTTTAGAGGCAACCTCTCACAGGCTCAAGGACAGCCACAAACAGATGTATTCATATTCACTGGAACTCATTTTGAACTGGGTACGTTTAAGTACATGCAGCTGTGACGCACCTCAGAGATGCAGAAGGGGCTGTTTCCCTGATACCAGCGGGTGGAGGATGCAAGTGTCTACTGCAAAGATAAGGACGCCAGATTGAATGTTTATCAAGTGGATACAAATGAATCAGTCTTTTTTCTGCTTTTCTGCATAAAGAGTTAGAGAGTGCTGGCTGCTGGTGCTCATAAATTTTACTCTTATTAAAAGAAAGTGATTCAGAAAGTGACACAACAGGTTCCTATTGTTTTAAACGTCTGCAGAGTGATAATAATGTGCAAAACCTGACATAGATAAAACAGAAGTAACTGCAAATGATGTTGATCAGAAGAGGTCATTTGCAGGGTGTCCTATCTGCTATTTGTTAAATATATAGCTGGAATATTATTTATTTTCATGATGCAACATGATGAAATTTTGCTAATTTTACTCCTTTAGTGCAAAACCATCTTAAGGTTTGTTTATCTAACCGCAGAGGAACCTGGACCTTCATTTGAGGCTTTTAGAGTTTGATGTGTAAAAGAATCTGTAATTATATTTCTGTTCAAGGTTCATCTCATTTACAGAATAATTCAGCCTGTTTAGCTAAAATGACTAAACTTAAACACGTAAAATACAAAACTTTTCACTTTAAAGTTTTTCAGTTAGCTTCCCTGTAGGCATTTAATTTGAGAAATTCAGGCATTATATTGACATTAACAGTGCTTGAAAGAGAGTAGAGTCAAAGCAACTGTGAATGTGTGCGAATGAATGACTCAGACAATGAAAACCTTACAAGAGAAACATGAGATTGGTGTGCATTATGCTCAAATTGTAATAGCAGCTAGGTGAAGAGCACAGCCAGGCACATTTTTATAATGTCACATGTAGGAGAGCTGTGCTTTCAGGGCTCGAATACAGGGTTAATGTTTTTGAAAGGGCGTATTTTAACCCAAGCCTTTATTTATTTAGCTATACAATACCTGAACACAACCAGGCAGTTAAACTGAAAACATTAAACTATTAACACTAAAAATTAATATTACTGTTGTTTTTTTCACTACGCACAAACTTCATTCTCCTGGGTGAAAGGCCTCTGTTTTCATTCTTTCATCCAACATAGCTTCATTTATGCTTCGTCCACTACAGGTTGACTGTAGTGACTTGCATTTTAAATATATAGTGGTTATTTAAGTCTTTCATATTTCAGAAATCTATCCTAGCGTTGACATTTTGTTATGTTTTCATGACAAACAGGGAGAAAAAAAATCACTTCCCAACTCAACCCGCATCTACGCAACTTAGTTAGTTCTGATTGGATCTCTTCTCCTTTGAATTTCATCTCATTTTTACTGGTTGACAAATGCATCAATACATTTTATCATATTTTTTGTCCTTTTTATTTAGTTACAGTCTTGTTTTAATCAGAAAAAAAAATTCTTGTTGAAAATTATTCTTCAAGGAAATTTACAGTTTTTTGGTCCTTTCTCTATAAACCCTACAGATGGTCGTTTTGACGACGTCTACATATCTAAATTTATTGAGCTGCTGCCATGTGATTGGCTGATTCAATATCTGTGTTAATGAGTAGTTGAACAGGTGACGATGTATATTGAAGTCCGTGTATTATTCAGAACCTTTTAGTGGGCTTCTGTGACATTGGCAGACGTGGTTGGAGTCCAGATGTCATGTGTTTGTACCATATGTTTCATTTCTTCAGTGACCTTACGAGCCCAAGTACGACACAGACTGTCCCTGTCACTGAAACAGCTGTTAGTACCACAGCTTTACATGATACTGCATGAACAAACCACACTGACAGTAGCAGTTAAGGATGGGGCACCGTGATGCTGTCATATGGGAAGTGCCCCCTGTTACCTGCTTATTCATGTGGGACATGACACATGAAAACAGCTCAGTTACCTCATGTAAATGTTAAGCTTGCAAAGTAATGTTAAAGAACAATGTGGAACTGCTCCACCAACGGCACCTCCCCCCTCGTTTCAAACAGGCACAGGCATAATTTCAAACGGGCTCACCTTAGAGATCAAAGTCATCCTTGTATAATTAGCTTGTGACAAGCCCTCAAAGTGAAGATGACCCATTTTCTACACACTTTTTAATTAGCTTTACTGTACTAAATTATAACCATAATGAATTCTTCCTATTCTGTTGGATAATGTTATTGAATGCACACCGTATCTCTGTTTCAGGAGCTGAAAACACAAACAGTATTTCTTCTTCAGGCCTTTGAATGCACCATGTTTTCTGGCTTCCTCTTTCAAATCTGATGCCATGTCCAAGTAGGTTACACAGATGCTTCCTTGCCAAAGCAAGAGAAAAAACATTAAAATAAAAAGTAGACATAAAGGGGAAAACCGTACCAATCGATTCTGACATGGTCCTCCACGTTTATGCGCATATCGATCGTCTCTCTCGCGGTTTTCTGCGCCTCTCTAGTGTCTCATGGCCTCAGGGGTTGACGATATTTCCTTGACTTTCGCTGACACGCTGGCTTTAAACTGTACACACACATTTCTACCCACATAAATATATATGCACACAGTACATATGAGGATTTTTCATGGCTCCAAATGAGTCTTTGTAGGGTGACTGTGCAATTGAGCACAACTGGTCTGGGAACACAGCCTGAGTGTGTGTTACCTTACTTAACATGCATTTTCCTTCCTTAAGGAGTCTTTTTTTAGTTATTTTTGGAAATTTAATAGACAAAAAATGTGAAAATTTTTTTTTATGTTCACGCAAATGAAAATCGACTTAAAAAATGGTTATAATATTTCTATTGCGCTTTGTTCTTTGGGAGGCTAAAACCTCTTGGGAGGTTCTGTTTGTGTGCACCATATGTCATAGTTAAACAAAATGCTTTCAAGTCCAGATCTTTCAGCAACTCTGTTATTTGTTTTGTGTAAAATTTAGAGGTGCCATGGTAAAAAAAATGCCAAAAACGTTTAAAAATTCTGACTGGCTTGTTCTGATAGCTGGAGGACATTTCTTGCTTCTTGTCTATCTCAAGGATTCCCAGTTTACTTTAAGCTTCACAGGTGTATATGTGGCAATTGCACTACTGGGTCCATATGGATAAGGAGGTGTCTCATTACTGCGTTTTATCTCTTGCTATGCAAATCAGACGCCAGAGTGTGCCTCCCCTTGTGTCACCTGATCAATATTACTGATAACATTGTATAATGTTACAGTCCAGGCCACACTTTAGACTCTTAAGCTCAATTTATGATCTTATATGCTGTAAGTGTCACTGATTCAAGTAACATAGTTGACAAATAAACCTCCATTCACTGTGACATCTACTGTTGGTGATGCCAACATAGCAGAATATTGTAATTTTGTAAGCCACAGACCCACAATATTTAACAAGAACGCTAACCAAAAGTAAATACAAATCTCATCCTTTCAGCACCAGAAGCAGCATTTTACTATTTTGTAACCCTTTTTTACAGCTGCGTAACACCTGTGAAGGGGCTGTCAGGTGTTTCATTGTCACCCCTGGTATTCACTGCATATTCCTGCCAGTTATAATTCCTGGTGTGTTGCACACTGCTTTCTGAGAATAAGACCCAAAGTGAAAAATTTAGAAGCAAAAGATCTAGATTTTTTGTCTTCACTAAGTTGGTGGAAAAATGTGTTGCATTTTTCTATTTTGTGACATTTGAGAAATAGATGCAGTGATTTTTTAACACATGGAAATTAAATTTCTACAATTCTAATGAGATTGAAAGTCAATATTTGACACAAAAACCTTCACTTTCAGCAACAAAGCCTGAATTCCCTTAGCCAAGCGTTCTTGTCATTCCTCTAAGTCGTCTTCAGGAATAGTTCTCTGGCTTCTTGAAGGACATTCAAAGCTCTTTATTGGATGCTGGCTGCCTTTTGTTCTGTTCGCTGTCAAGATGATCCCCCACTGCTTCAGTAATGTTGAGGTACTTTTCTGTGTTCATATTTCCATCAGATTTAAAGGGATCTCCAACACCACTGGTTGAAATTGCTCCCCAAACAATGACAGAACAGCCACAGTGTTGTACAGATGGCTGTAGATACTCACTGTTGTACCTGTCTCCTGACCTCCTCCGTACATACTGAAGATGATTTTATCTAGAACATTCGATTTTGGAACTATCACTCCATCAGACCTGACAGTGTCTTTCAGTCCAGCTCTTGTGTAATTTAGCATAGCTCATCTTTTTTTCTCCCTGTTTCCCCTCCTTAAGAATGGCTTCTTTGCAGCCACCTGTTCACTGAGAAGATTTCGGATGGGGCGTCAGTGAGAAGCAGTTAAATCAACTGAAGGGAAAGATGCATCTCTCGGGTCCTGTATTGGATTATTATTATTTTTCCTATTTCTTAAGGACATTACTTGCAGATACTGGTCTTCTGCTGTAGTCTATTTTAAGCCAGTTCCTCTTTTATCCTTTTTGTCCAGTTTACTCAGATTTTGTAAGAACACACTGCACATTGTAGGTTCAATTAAAGAAATAGGAACAAATTATGTGTCTTTGTGGCATGCTGCTAGCAACAACAGCAACAATATGCGTAAAGTATGCAGCACAGACCATTTTACTCACAGATATAATAACTTGCTGCAGTAACATGGGCTAAAATAGCCGTCCACATGCTGTGCGAAAACTTAATAAGTTCTACTTTACTTTCAACAATCACTTTCTTTTGTCTCAAGGTCTATAAGCCTTCTTTCATGTCTCTCGTCCCCGGCTCACACAAATCCCTCTCATGGCTCAACTGGTTTTAAGCAGTGAAATCAATAAGATGTCCCAACTTTCACTGGGCTTCAAAGCGGCTTTTAAAAGGCATTCTGAAAGAAAGCCAACCAAGGAGGGTCTTATCATGACTCTTATGAATCTATTCCATTTAAACTAAATCACCTTAGCTTCAGACCTCATAGCAATTAAGCCTAAATTTCAGCAGATACCACACAACAGCACCGTGGATTTGTTTATTTATTCTTTTACTTGCTGAAAGTACAAAACCAGACGAGCGGGTGCGGCACCCCGACAGCAGATATTACACTCACATTAAGTAAAGACAGGGACGCTGAAAGGGATGCCAGGGGTAATGGGTTTGATGATCTGTAATGTGTGTCGTGAAGTGAGGAGAATGATCTGTCACTGTCACATTCAGCCGTGGCTTCCTGTCTTATAAAACAGAAGAAAATCCACCCTAAAGACTCAAAGCATTCATCGGGATGACGACGATGTGTTGGGTCTGTGCAAAACTCCAGTTTGCAGTTGTTGATCGCAGAGAGAAATTAAATGTTGCCATGGTAATGCCATTTTTAGTGGGTTTTATTCTCAATTTAGTTTTAGAAGTGAGAATAACTTGAACCACGGGGCCACGTTGAAGCTAACGGTGAAGGAAAAAAATGTAGAATCACGAGAAAGACGGGGTCGTTAAGTGACTTTCAGAAAAACAGAGATTGAAGCAGTCGTGTACAAGAAGCAAATGAAACACAATGACAATGGACAACATGGACAAACTGGGGGACATATGTATGGCAGACAGGCAGAGCGCATGAAGGGGTGGGATGGGTGGATGAGAGTCGAGTGATTTGAAAATTGATGAGAAAGTCTGAGGGTGAACAAACCAAAGAATTCAGCTGCTCGTGTTGACAGAAGGAACTAGAAATGTGGGAATGTGTCTGAGAAATCACAAATTCTAACAGGCTGAAACTCAAGAATTTGAGTCCTCAATATGAGGACGAAGGAAGGAAATGTTCCCAATAAAAGCACCAAAAATATTAAAAATGAATGTAGATATTGCAAGACATCTTTATATTTTTATCTGTACTGTATTGATTTATCCTTGTATTAATTCTCTTATTTACTTTATGTATTTATTAGTTTATTTTTAGATTAATTAACCTTTTCTTTCTTTTTTTTAAATGAATTTTTTTTAAAATCATCCAAACAAAGTGGGCGAATGAGTGGGTCAGTCATGCAGCGTGCGTGACGGCTGATCGACAAAACACAAACAGCGAGTCAGGGCATTGCTAATGAAGGTGCTTAGGTAACATAGCTGAAAAAATAAGGGCTATTTGCTCATTTGTGTGGCTCTGACTGACATGACTGGCGGCGAACACAGAGGTGAGCCCATTTGCTTTCAGTAATTTGGAAGACATGTTTTTTTTCCTCCCTTGTTAATAATGTTCATAAATCTTCTTTTAAAGACTTTTTCATTACTGCTCTTAATTCACTGTAGCAGTTTCCCCTCAGGCCCACAGACAGCATAAAGGATAAATGTCGCTACCATTATGTCACCCATTGGTTTCCGAAGTCCTGTTTTGACTTCCCACTAGGAAAGTAAGCATAAGTCGTTAGCCGATGAGTATACCACAGAAAATCCTCCATTTTGAAACATGGTATGACCAAGACTTTAAAAAACAGGCTGAATCTTTTATTCGATATGGCCCAAAATGAATGACTGAGACCATAAACTCAACAGTGTTTACAGAGGTCAGGGCACAAAGCCATTTTTCTGCAACCACATCTGTCACCATCTGGTGGCCTTCAAACACCTCCTCACTGGCTTCTTTTTCAGACCTTTAAACTGGAAGCTACATCCATGCAGGATAGAAGTAGCACAGTGTTAGTAAAGTACTGTAAATCGTGCTTGCATTAGCCAATGGGCATCAACTGTTTCATTCATGTTTCCTTGCTCTGCAGTTATCAACTCACAATGATAGGAGTGGTAGAGTTTCTACATACTTGGACAAATGTTGATTAAATTGACCAAAAATAGCATTTTGCTCTTTTGAGACATGATAATGAAAACTAGAATAGTAACTTCTCCATTTGTAAACAGGTTTGACTTTATGTCTACTGTGCTCATGCACCAGTATTGAAACTGTCCCAATTACTCTCACTGGTGCAGCCTCCTTGGTCCATGTACAATATACAGTATAATTCACTGTATAGTGAGAAAAGCCAGTTTTGGTTACAGCATTAATTTTGCCCAGTTTTGTCCAAAATACACGTTTTCCTGTGTTCAAATGCAGATCTTTTACTTTGAAGACAAACACTTCTACCAACCACCAGATATATGACCACTAACCATGAGATGTTAACTTTTACGTGGTTTTGTGTGATAATCATGTTGGCAACATAGGATCAAATAAATAAGAATCCAGTCACACAGGCCAAGAGACTAAGGCTACGTTCACACTGCAGGCGACAGCGCATCAAATCAGACTTTTGTGACCCTATGCGACCCATATCCGATCATGGTATGACAGTTTGAACAGCACAAATCCGATATTTTCAAATCCGACCCGGGTCACTTTCGTATGTGGTACTGAATCCGATACATATCTGATGTTTTAGAAAGCGACTGCTGTTTGAATGGTCATGTCGCATTAAATCCGTCTTTTACGTGACTGACACAAGACAGACACCAATTATCAGCACCGGAGAAGACAAACGAGAAAGCATGGTGCCATTTTTAAAGCACAGGCTCACTTTTTTCTCAGTGTCCTTCTTTCTCTAATTAATTTGTCAAAATTCTGTCGGTTACGGCTGTGCAGAAATTGATAGACTGCTGCAACATCACCCACTACCTCTGTAGCCGCCATTTTTACTTCCGTAAACAGAGCGCGTTGTGTGTGACGTCTTCCTTTGCACATGCGGGCTGCTTTGAGGGCCGTGAACCGTTAACACTGGAGCGCGTTTGCTGTCACATTTTATTTGTAGTGTGAACAACCAGACAAAAAAAATTGGATTTGATCAAAAAATCGGAATTGAGCATTAAGACCTGCAGTGTGAACGTAGCCTAATACACGGCCATCCGACGACAACTGCTGTGAGGTTAAAATGAATAATCCCTGACATGTGGTTGATGCCAGTCACTGAAAAAAAAAGATTGCTAAAGCCACGGTCCTGCAGGCCTACAGATCACTCAGTGAGCCCCTTGCAAATCACCTGTCACTAGTGAAATCGTTTTTCTGGGTTCAGTTTGCAGAGGTCTTAATGTGATATGTATGAATAAGATTCTATATTTGTCTGTAGCTTTAAAGGAGTAGAACCTTTGATGCCACTTGGATTCTTAATCAAATCTTTTAGCAGTTTTTGCAACATAAACTGCTAAAAAGAGATTTTAAAGTATTATAAAAAGGTCAGCTCTTTGATGGATGCATTTCTGATTCAAACAAACTGGACTTGATTTTTTTTATGACTTAGCTGAGCTTGACATGATCCCTTCAAGCACTTGAAGTCAGCATCAGATCAGATCCATCCTTTCACTTTCCTCTGTAGTCTGACAGTCTAGATCTCATCCAGCTGTACTGCAAAGATTACGAACATGTTGACACGGCAGAGGGCACAGCTCAATAGGTAATGCCGCTGGGATGAAAACAGCAGGCATCAGAGCGTTGGAGAATTCAATATCAATTAATGCTGGATTCAAAGTGCGACTTGATATAGAGGTTAGTGTTTTCTCCTTGAGCAGCAAGAGAGAGGTACTCAAGTTCAACCCCAAGGGAACCCAAGGATTAGCTGCACGGTCAATACACGAGTCGCTCCTCTGCTCTTCTGTCGTGTGTTTCTCTGCTGATCAAACTGGAGACAATCAATGTTTTACAGAAGTTTTGTAAGGCAGCAAAAATGGATTAGACTTCATGTGGAGCTCTGCTGGTGACTCATTAGTTGCTCAGAAAAATAAAATGGCTAAAACCACCTAATTTGTGGTTGTGTTTGAGGATCGTTAATCATCACAGATGCAAAATGGTAAAAATTGTATACAGTTATTCTTTACATGGCAAAAACAATGCTATGATCATTATTTTCAGGGGGCCTGAGAGACTTTTACTTTTTTCTGGACTGTTATTCTTGGTGGCAAAAGTTGTTGCTGATAGATGTTGGAGCCACAGTGAATGCTGCTTGAGAAAAATCTTCTGATCGCCTGCCTCCATATAACCTACAGGGAGGAAATCATTTTAATCACCAAAACTCTTCTCTGTAACACCACAGCTATTTTCATCTGCTCATTTACTCCTCGATCGGCTGTTTATTCATGTTTCTAACCATTTGTCAGGTAATGAAAATTCACAAATGCTTGTAGACCATATTAAGGACAATAATAACAATAACAATCAGGCTTTTAAAACCTAGTTAGCCTTAAAATACATGCGACATATTACCCTAAAATTATGCAGTTAGACATAACTAAACGTTTTTTTGGAATTACATTCAAATGCTTTGTATTTTCCACTGTGTAGAAATTTAAAATGATAACCTAACACTGATTTGATTTTGGTATATATATACTCTACCAGTCAAAAGTTTGTCACACATTTTCTTTAATAGTTTTTCTTTATTTTCATGACTATTTACATTGTAGATTTTCACTGATCCAAACTATGAATGAACACATATGAATTCTGTAGTAAGCAAAAAAGTGTGGAATAACTCACAACATGTTTTATATTTTAGATTCTTCGAAACAGTCACCCTTTTCTTTGATTGCTGTTTTGCACACTCTTGCCTTTCTCTCAATGAGCTTCATGAGGTCGTCACCTGAAATGGTTTTCCGAAAGTCTTGAAGGAGTTCCCGGAGATGCTGAGCACTTGTTGGCTCTTTTGCTTTCACTCTGCGGTCCATCTCCTCCCAAACCAACTTGATTGGGTTTAGGTCAGGTGACTGTGGAGGCCAGGCCATCAGGTGCAGCACTCCATCACTCTCCTTCTTGGTCAAATAGCCCTTGCACAGCCTGGAGGTGTGTTTGGAGTCATTGTCCTGTTGAAAAATAAATGATGGTCCAACTAAACACAAACCGGATGGGATGGCATGTAGCTGCAGGATGCTGTGGTAGCCACGCTGGTACAGTGTGCCTTCAGTTTTGAATAAATCCCCAACAGGTCACCAGCAAAGCACCCCCACACCATCACACCTCCTCCATACTTCACGGTGGGAACCATGCATGTAGAGACCATCCGTTCACCTTTTCTGCGTCGCACAAACAGACAGTGGGTGGAACCAAAGATCTCAAATTTGGCCTAATCAGACCAAAGCACAGATTTCTACTGGTCTAATGTCCATTCCTTGTGTTTCTTGGCTCATCTCTTCTGAGAATTATATAATATAAGACATATTTAGAATTAATTTTTTCTTTGCTACATAATTCCATATATCTAGCTTCATATATTTGATGTCTTCAGTATGTACCTACAATGTAGAAAGTAGCAAAAATAAAGAAAAAACATTAAATGAGAAGGTGTGCCCAAACTTTTGACTGGTAGTGTGCATATATATGATCCGTTTTCACTGGGATTACAGTCATGGCCTTTTTGCCAGTGTTGGATGAGCTCCAGATAGGATTAAGAACTGGTCGTCAATTTATTTCTTGCACTCTGACCTCAGAAAAAGCTGCCCGACTCCCTCACAGAAGCCCTGCTCCACTATTATTTACCCATATCATATGATGTTGTGACAGAGCTCTGAAAGTATCAGTAGGTGAGAACTGTTTGTGAGATTTAATAAATAAAATATCAATAGAGAATAGTGCCAGAAATCACATTTCAGAACTAGTAATTGCTCCTAGCAAAACTGATATTGACCTGATATTGAAAGTCCGTGTGTGTGTGTGTGTGTGTGTGTTGCTGTGTATGCTACATATTATCTGTGCATGTTAGTGTCATCATTTAAACATCAACAGTAGCAGGAAATACCAAAAAAGGCAGCTTTAAGTATCTGTAACAGCTACACTGGCAAATGTTTTTAGTCAAACTTTTCGGCTGTGCCACAAGATGTGGTCTGATCTGTGACTACGGAGTACTCAGGTAATAATGTAGTAGTTAGTTACAGCATTATTACATAAGCTGATGTTGACAGATTATGAGATCGACTAGCTGTCTACACATTACTACTTCAGGTTCACGGAAAAGACTACAGCTTTGGAAATCAGCCCCTGTGTGCATGCCTTTTCACCTTGGTAATGCTCTGTTGATCTGTATCTATGAGCCCAAATGAAGGCCAAACTGCTAACATCAGCCTAAACTTTACTCATGTCCACACAGTGCTGATCATATAAAGCAGATGCGCTAGTCTTGAAAGACCTTATATGACCATTAAGTCATACAAAATAACAGAAGCAGTGATGTCTCTACAGTAAGCACTGCCTTGTTATCGGGATATGCTGATGAGGCTTTAAAAAACAATTTTTTAAATTCTAAATGTTGATCCAAAAGCGGTCCCGCGGAGATGTCAATAAGTGGAAAAATACAACTTGACCTCTCTCCTTAAGGTTGCTAATCTAAAATTGCTTTTCAGAGCAGAGCAGAGGCCTTACCTGACCGTGGGATAAACTCCAACTTTGTCCACACTGATGAAAGGCTCAAACACCTTTTCATTTTCCTTTCCAGATGCATCCAAAACGGATGTGCCAGAGGACTTTGACATCGACTTGGACGACCCAGAGACTGAAAAGGCAGCCGTCACCATCCAGTCCCAGTTCAGAAAGTTCCAGAAGAAGAAGAAGTGTGATGACAAGTCCTAGTGAGCACCATGTTGCTCTGTCACTGTGTGCAGGGACGGCGGGCGGAAGTGACGGCACAGCGACGACGGTGTGACATTTGCATGTAAAACAAATTCATACCAGTTGGAACTCAAAGGGTTGCGATGGGGCTGGGGGGGCTGGGGTGGAATGCAGTAGCCTGTTAATCATATAACATGTCTGTGAATTTTCCTTACCCTATAATTATAAATGCTATTATTTAATATTCGACTACTGTATCAATAACTAAGTAATAGAGTAATAACGATATGGTTTCTGTCCTGCCATATATGTCCCGTATATCATAAAGTCTAGCTGGTGTTTGTGTTAGAATATGTTTTTGTACTTATATTTCCCCTCACCATCCCTTTCTGTACTGCTTTAGACTGTGTTTCCCTAAAAGCACCTGTATTCTTAGTGTGGGTGGACTAAAAGCTAATGTTAGAGTGAAGGCTGTTTTAAGGAAACCCTGCCTGGAGCTTTTTCATTCCGAGCATAATATTTCATCCAGAGGCATTTTTATTTCTTACCTGCATGGTACTATCAAAATGTGTATCAATGTAAATTGAATAAATAAAAACTCTGTGTGGAAACTGTGCCGAAATGTGGCTGCTGAATTGTTGCGATATGCGTAGGGACTTTTACTCTGTCTGGGAATAGAAACTGTTCTGAATAAGCTTGGCCTAATGTATTCCCTTCTCAGCTTGATGACCTTCTCCGTGTAAAGCCAGGCTAACTGAGTGACTGATTCCCACTGAGCTGCTCTCAGCTTTAGGCATTTGCTAACTTACAACCACCCAACAGCATACACCTCATTAAATGTCATATATTTTAGGTCAAACTCCAACACTGATATTTTGTCGTGAAGTGAAGGATTGTAAAAAATAATAATAAAATTTTAAAATGGGCTTTTATTGAGTTTTCAGTAGCAATTTGTGTAAAAACTGCATTTGTAGGGGCACTGACATCTGATTTCTGTCTGAACTGCCCGGCTGCTGCTTCATTATTTCATTTTTTTTTATAGTTCTGTGTAAATTATTCCAGTAGCCATGACTTCAGCTGCAGAGCTGTCACAAACAAACCTTACTCCTTTTGAAACCGATTACAGAAAAGGCACAAAGCCTCGCATCATTATGCAGTACAATATACGACTCCGGCACATTATGTGGTTAGCCCTTCCCTCATTAGTCTGTATAAATAAACAAACCAACTCTGGCAAAGACACTGTAAAAGTTAAACCCTGACGTTTGGTTTCAAAAGAATGAAGACCAAAGCACATCACACAAAACACACAACTCTAACAAGCAAGTTGTCAATCACTGATGCTTTTGTAAAAGAAGATTTAATTTTTTTCCCCATGCTAGCGCCATCGCAATACGGACAGTGATGCCAGAATTTTGACTGTTTAGTCAACCACTTTAGTTCAATCAGAAAAACGTGATATTCCATTTTGTTTAAACTTTTAAATGGCCATATCTAGTAGATTCTAGTCCGGGTGGTCAGAGGCTCAACAATTAGCAAATGTTCGTAAAATGCAACAGCTAGCACAGCAATAGTGGTACGTGCGTAAATAGCTGTATTTGACCCTGTCGAAGTTCAGCACTAAACAAGTAAGTTAAATAAAGTGTACTAACAGAAATATCCAGTAATAATGAATATAAATCTGCTAGTTTACCATTGTTTCCGTTTTAGCATACTGATGTTAGCACTTAGCGTAAATGCACATTAGCGCCTGCCGAACCTGTATTATGGTAGCAGAGTTATCAAAGTTTGTATAATGGCAGTGTGTTGTATAAGGTGAGTCATCATTAAACATTTTTTTCTGTGATCTGACTCTTTCTGCTGGCCGCATTGTGCTGCTGCGACAACTTACCAGTTAAATAACAAATTCACGACTGCCCTCATGCACTAAATCTTCTTATTCTTTAGAAGATGCTAAAGAAAATAAGCTTGTCAGGGATTTAAACCTGCAAAGCTTATGAAGGTCAGTGGTAACCTTTGCACCCCAGGGAATTGATCCTCACTGCGGATCGGCTTTGTAAGCCTAGGAGGATTAAAGTGCTGAGACAACAGCTACTATTTTCTAATTATTATTAACACACCAAATACTAAAAGAAAGGGCAACCATTGTATTTTTATATTTAGCTTTCTAGAAAACCTGTGTAGTATATTAATTACATTTTTGTGGCTTGCTTATGTCCCATGTACCTGCTAACAAATCAATACAAAGCATGTTTCGTGACATCGCCAGGCTTACTTAAAAGCAGCAGTGCGGATGACCTTTGTGTTTTTACAAAAGGTCACTGTGTTCTGGAAGGACTCGCTGCAGCACCCTGTTTGTTTTATTTTCCACCTGATACCTATTAAAAAGCTCTCTGCCAAGTCATCCAAAGGCCCACAGAGAACAGCAGTCCTCCCAAGGGGACTCTTGTTTGTGTTTGTCTCTCCTAATAGAATTAAAATATGGCATTATCATATGGAGATTGTGTTCTCATCTTGCATTATGATAAGTCCCTCTCTTCTCCTCTGACAGTAAGAACAAGAGGATGACGACTGTGTCATCAGTTGTGGGTTCTTCGTCCCCTGACATTTGCCTCGAAGGTGTGCTACTCTCACCTACAGTAGAAACAGCTCTGTGTTCTCCAAGCAGGGTTGTACAATACAATAAATGGAAAAGTGTACGGAGAAGAAGGAATGCCATATTTGAAAACAACAGTCATCCTCTCCACAGGAGTTTGGTTGATCAGAAAAGTAAATTAAGCGGTCACCTTATCAGATGATAAGTGCTTTAGTACAGAATGCTTTAGAAGATATTTTGTTTCTACTGCCAAGAGATTTTATAATGATTTGTCAGCACAAAAGATTCATGACCTGATCCCCACACTACCTTCCAGCAGTAACAACAGTTGAACCATTTATACTCTTTAAACTGTCAATTTATTGAATTGATCTCTGTGTGTAAGCAACTGGACACCTGAATATCCCGTAGGAGATGAATAAATCTTTATCTTCTTATGTTCAAGACGACCTAGAGAGGAAAGCAACTCAAATAACCACTAAATCCAACCAAGATATGGAGACGAGGATGTCTGTATTTATGTATATAGTGTGAACACTATGGTAATGCATGCACTGAAATAAGGATGAAATTTTCCACGTGTACTGAGAATAGAACAGTGAAACTCATTGTGTGCCTCCTGTTCCTCCTACAGAAACCAGAATAAATCTTGGAGCATTTTTCGTACCCCTCAGAGTCCGTAAAAGCAGCCTGTAAATGTAGACACATTCAAATAAACTGGTTTCTGTGCTTATGTCCCAACAGCCACAGACATCAATTTCACACTACAATGTTACTGATAATAACTTATCAGCCATGATCTTATGAAAACTGACATTTTCATGATTGGTTTACACACTGCTGTGCACTTTGCATGCCAATGTATTACCTTGGAAATCAACCGATCTGCTTTTTTTTTGTGAATATGTGTTTTAACAACATTATAGAAGCATAAAATCTCACACATTGTTGTAGTGAGATGTGGTTAGTTGTTCAGAGATAAGGATATTTCTGCACGGTAGTCTTATGCTCCCCGGAGATGTGGAGATGAATGATTCCACTCAGTTTGATTCATTAAAATTGCATTAGTCATTAGTATCCTGTCACACCAACAGTAACATGAATCTGATCTAATCGAGTGAGCGTGTGTGCCTGTGAGCATGATGTGAGGAATTTCGCTGTCAAATACAACGAGCCCTCTGTCTGTACGAAAGACTGATGCTTCCTCTGGAATTAGCACAATTATCATTTTCACTTCTAACACTCCACCAGCCAGTTTTCCAGCACAAAGGACCAGTAAATACCTAGTAAGGTATTTTCCATCCAAAGTTGATTTCTTTTGCACGTCAACGTTCTTCCGCTGGCAAATCTCGGAGCGAGACGACAGGAAATTGAGCGCTGATGGATTAAAGCTAAACTTACTTCTCACACTTCAGAACAAAACAAAAATTCCTCCGTCTGTCTAAAATCTGATTAAAACTTGATGTCAGAAACAGAGACAGGTGCCTGAGGAGTTTTAGTTAATGGTTTCATATAACACACACCTCTCTGCTGTTCTGTCTTTCTTGGTCTATCTATTGATGGTTATAGATATGAAGCCCTTCATAAAGCTACAGAAGTTCTAGGCAGCAGCTTTCAGTTTGGGTTTTGGTTTTAGGCGTAAAACAACACAAAAGTTATCCGCAGTTTATTTTAAAGTACACCTGACAGTGTGAGGAACTTCAAGTTCATACAGTTTATCTTTAACCTCCTAAGACCCGAACTCTTTCATGGCATGCATTTTTAATTTCTCTTTGCTATTTGGGCTGATTGGGACCCGATGAATGTAAAAACAAAGAATTACGTGATTTTTTTTTTTTTTTTACCTGATTTTTGTTTCTGACAGAAATGAAATCCACAAATTAGGACATTCGCTTTAAATTTCGATAGAACAGTATATATATAATGTCCTCTTAAGTGGATATCAGGCCCTTGCAGAGCAAAATTTAGTATTTTGGTCTAGACAACCCAAAATGTGATGTCCACATATGTGGACACCAGGTCAGGGGAGGTTAAAGTTCAGTATTGCGGTGATCGGACCACCCAGTGGTCTTTTTTAAAGATGTTTTCTTTTGGGCATTTGCTCCTTTATTAGACAATTAAATAATAACCTCACGTGCACTGTCTCACTTACCATTATTTTATTAAAACACAATATTTCAGTCCAACAGACCTTCATCCGGTACAAAAGAACATCGTGCAGGCAATCGCTCCCATCCAACAGGCAGTATTCAGTCATCCAATTAGGGAAAACTGGCTGTCAAAACAGATCAGACGTGTATGCTGCTAATTAGATAAGACTAATAAAAACATCTGCCTCTAAAGACAAAACAAAATAAACTACTTGTATTAATTTAATTTATTATAAACATCTATTTAGCAGTCTATACATGATTTGGATCTATAAAAAATAACAAGTGTAAAGTTTGTGCATATATACATTCCTTCCTATATTCGATCATACACTCTTACAACAAAATGCAAAAAACAGCTTGTGCAAACAGTATATCGAGCTGAATGCTCCCTAAGACACTGAACCATGAAGGGACTAGAACACTATATTTACAGAAAAACAAACATGACTGATGGATGCATCTGTTGCCACTTTATACACTTTGGTAAAAACATTCAATAGAAAAGCTCCAGCTGGCACAGATTCAAATGTGGGCCACTGCAGTAGATGTCCTAACAATATGAGCACCACAGAGTACCTTTGCTAAAACTTTGCTAAGCATTTTGTGAGTTTTTTGTGTTTGTTTGCCACTCCTCATTCAGTGATTCTCCTTTTCCTCCCAAACCTGATTCAAACATAGTTCAGAGCCTCAGCTGATCCACACATTTTTGATTTTGTTGTCAAATTTATTTATTTTTCTTTAATTTTTGGCTATTTTTAATATTTCAGACATCTGTATATACAGGTGCACATGCCAGACCATGGCCACAACTGCAGCAGGCACAGCAGTGATACTTCACATTTCTGAAGCGAAGTGGCTGTCTGCAGTAGCGTTGCTTTGACTCACAATAATGCTTCTTCTATACACATCAACTGACTGTTTTCATTTTTCCAAGGTAGCTTGGTCCAGGACGTGGCCCTCTATGCAAATAAGTGTGAAAGGTCTTTAAAGCCACCCCGGCTGAAAATGAACAATTAAAATAAAGTGCACACAGACTCAATGAGTGTACCATTGAGCTGGCTGAAAGACCAACAGTGTGGCACAACTTGCAGGATTGCAGACTGAAAACAGACAAGCTGAGCAAGCTTGTACCCTCTTTCAAAGAGAAGTGCCAAAAATTGACTACGCTGCTGGAAGCAGTTCTTTTCTTGAATAACAACCACCAGAAGGAAGAGGCCTTTTCACATACATACAGGAGGTGAAACACCTGGAAGAGCAACCGAGGCAGACAAACGATGAAATAATCGACTTCTGTACATCTTTACTTTACTCCAGATCACTGAGACGCTCTTTTCATACCCAGTCATATTACTGACCTGTTATCAGTTAGCCTAATTAACTGCAAATGTTCTTCCATCTGTTTTTGTTTATTACAACTTCAAATTCTGCCCAAGAACCAACCTTTCTTTGTGATTTGTTGCTGGCATCAGATTCAAAATGAACTAATATGTTTCATGAAATAATAAAATTGGGTTTTGGGGTTGTGTATTGAATGTGGCCAAGCCATTCCAGACGTGTGTCTGATATCCATCTGTTGGTGTGATTCCTCCCTCACCATAATCAGTGTTGTTCACGTTGCTGTGATGCCACAGCTTTAGGACTTTGTCAATCACGATGTGGTTTCTGGAACAAACGGTAAGCTTTTATTAAATAATTAGAACATTTACTTTGCATTTGCATTATATGCAGGATTGGCAATATTAAGGTTGCCTTTCCATATTTAGCATCATGCTGGTTTGCTAGTGGTAAAGGTACAGTAGAGGTAAATAAAGTAAGCTGTCACATTTGGTATTTTAAAGGAAAATCTAAAAGAGGAAAAAAAAACGCTGTGAACCAATTTCTGAAAAGCAAAAAGTGCCACCTCACACTCTCTATAGTGAACTATAATTTCCCATCTTCATATTTGAATACTGTCCTAGAAACCTTATCCCCCGGCAGTACTGCTGCTCCACTGACCTTGTGATTGTGAATCAACCCCAGAAACCAGCTGCTATTTATACCCGCTTTTTCTTTCTCATTAATGTGACTTCACCTTTGCAGCTACGAATTCCACCTCAAAGGAATTTTTCAATGATGGCAAATTCACTATATACTGTACTCTAAGTAGACATTTTTCTAGTAATATTATTGAAGTTTATCAGATACATTATATCTGTTGGGGGAAAAATAAGTGCGTAAGTGGGAAACAAATAGCTTGTGCACTTTTCTATCTTTAACAATTTTTAAGTGAAGGGAAAGAACATCACAAATACGATTGGACCTTTGCATGCACAGGCGGAGGTTTTAAAAGCAAGCCTTTTCAGATTAGTAAAGTGACTTTAAAATTTTTTGTGTATATCAGAATCAGAACACTCTATTAATCCCTAAGAAAATTATGTAAATGCTCACTGTGTAGTCGGCCTTTCATATACACAGTTTACTTGCACTGAAATCGCTCTGTGTGTGAATTAGAGCCTGCCTGCTCTCACAGCAGTTTGTGAATCAGTCATAAAGATGCAGTAGTTAGTTTCCTTTCAGTGATCTTGAATTTGTAAGCAAGTAATTGTTTTAATAGGATGTACGTGTGAGAGCAGGTATTTTTTCCAGAGAGAGCTAGGTGGTGTGTGTTAATATTGTATTTCAAATTGATGAGTGAAAATCAATGACATGTATCAGTAGAACCTGGGTCTAAGTTTTAAATACTCACTTTGTGCATATGGACACACATCACTGCATGTGAGAGTGGGCAAATACATGTTAAACAACATGAAGAACTGTGAAATTCAATTCAGTTCAATTAAGGGTTGTGATGTTTCACTCACTGATAGGAGGCCAGGATGTTGCAACACACATTTGTGATTATGCAAAGTTACACTAAAGTGATTATAGACATTTGTAAATCTTATTTTATGTTTGTAGATCATATCATGATTATGTGAAGTAATTTCTCTCTACATAATAACACGATCAGCAAACCATTTGGTAGTAGTTTTGGCACTGCAGGCAGGTGTGAAGTCCTGCCAAAGAAGGAAACCAGCATCTCCATAAGGCTCGTCAGCAGATGGAAGCTTGAAGCGCTCTAAAATCTCCCAGTGTGTGGCTGCGTTGACTTTGGACTTGATTAAACACACATTACCAAGAACCACTGACAACAACAGATGATACAACAGCCCAAATAACCACAGACTGCACAAACTTCACACTGGACCTCAAGCACCTCATATTCCTCCAGACTCTACAGCCTTGATTTCAATATGAAATTGAAATTTCACTGTCATCCGTAGAGAGGACTTTGGAAAACAGAAAAACAGGTCAGTTCCTCTCAAGGCTACTATCATCACTGTTGCTTGTGCAACTTTTCCTTCCACACGTTTCCCTTGCAGGCAGCCTTCCATTAATATTATTTGATACAGCATTTTGCAAAAAGCCAGCTTTTCAGGAATCACCTTCCCTCACCCGCCTCACTGATGATCGTTATCTGGACAAGTGTTGGATGGTCTTCACCATGACTGAGGTTGGGGGTATTGAACTATACTGTGAGATATACAGTATTTATGATGTTTTACTAGATACCAGACTTCTGATTTTCATGGACTATAAGCCATAGTAATCGAATTTAAATCAAAATGTTTGAAGTTCTTCATTTTACAAATAATTTTAATTTTAATTCTTTTAATGCGCCCAGAATACCACTTGTGATCTTTCAGGATAGCTCCTGGAGAAGACTACAGTTTACATCAATAGTCAGATCTCACATCTCATAGATGCTAAGGAAAAAAAAACATCAACAGTGTGAAGCTTTGAGTTTCTGTGCTGCATATGTTGTAGAACTGATGTAAAATTGGCTCCTACAGATTGTTATTGGTGTCTGAGCTTCTGCATATGTCTCAGAAGCTCATAAAATTACAACAGTTTACATCTGTCTGCACTTGAAAGGAAAAGACTGCATTAATAACTATAAAACATAAATCAGTTGTTAAACTCTTACATATGGAAATAAAACAGTAGAAATCAATAGAGATGCTTTTTATCTCATACAGGCTCAGTTAGCTTTATAGTTAAAGCTAAAAAGTGCTGTTCATGAATAGGGATGGGTATCGAAAACCGGTTCTTGTTGAGAACCGGTTCCCACTGTTTCAATTCCTTGGAATTGTTTGCCATTTTTGCAAACGATTCCCTTATCGATTCCAGTCGCCCCGAATGACGTCACCACGTTGTGGAGCGTCATTTACCTGGCAGGAAACATGGCGCCTAAGCGGGTCAAACGCTCAAAAGTTTGGTCATACTTTACGAGAACGGATGACAACAGGGCAACTTGCAATACTTGCAAAGTACAGGGCTCGCAAAATCGCTAGCCCGACGTCCCGGAGCTAGCAGATCGCGCTAACATAATATGCACTGTTAGTTGATTATTTACCTGCCGCATTAACGGGAGAGGACGGGCAAACGTTACCGCTGCTGCTGGGTTGAAATTCACGAGTCCGGAGCGGAATTAAAAACACGACAGTACTGTTTCCTTCATTTAAGGGAGGAAACACTACGAATATGCAAAAGCATTTGCTCACAAAACACGCGATAACCTTAAATGAATGTCGTGTTTTTAATTCCGCTCCGGACTCGTGAATCTCAACCCAGCAGCAGCGGTAACGTTTGCCCGTCCTCTCCCGTTAATGCGGCAGGTAAATAATTAACTAACAGTGCATATTATGTTAGCGTGATCTGCCTTATTACAAAACCTGCCATTACTGTGCATTTAGGTGACCATGATGAGAGAGGCAGACCGAGTCTGGCTGGCGCTCGCTGGCAGTTGTCGCTGCAGTCTACCGGTAGCATCTCCTTTTAGGCCAGGATAGACGAATGTCACCGAGCAGTGACTAAGTTTGTGGTAAAAGGCTTGCACCCATTTGCCACAGCAGATGCCCCCAATTTTCGGTAAGTGAATGTGTTTAATTGTAGGCAGGGACATTACTGGATATTCTTGTGTAATTGCTACAGAATAATTTATGTTATACTTTGTTATTGCTACAGAAGAATATTTATTTTATTATTTTACATTCACAATTTTTTTTCCCGGGGACCCTGTGACACCCCATTGAAGAGCCGTAGGCTGTGGATCTCTTAAGATCTCACTGTTGGGTTTGTAAGGCCATGTTACTCCTAAATTTCTATCTTGTTCAAAGAGAAGATATAAAACAAAGTTCTAAGCTAATCGACCTTAGTGTTCTCTTTTTTTAAAAAGAATCGATAAGAGAATCGATAAAGAATCGAATCGTTAAACAGAATCGAAAATGGAATCGGAATCATGAAAATCTTATCAATACCCATCCCTATTCATTAAAGGCTCTGCCGATTTAGGCCCCTGTCCACACGTGCATGTGTGTTTCGGGAAACAGCTTTTTCTCTGCACCCTGGCCTTTCATCCACACATCAGTGAGAACAAAGATGTTTGTAAAACTCCTCTAAGGTTGAAGATTTTAGGAAAGTTCATCTCTGCTTTTAAACTGAGGAAAACAAAGATGTTTGCCTGGCCCTGCTGCATGTGTGCACCTGTTCCTCCTTGTATTGACAGCAGACTTTGCTATTGTTTTTAGTCTTCTGATTGGCTAACATTTCTGTACAGTTAGGATTATACCACCACCTTTTGCTCTGGCTTGATAGAATTTTTGGCATTTTCATCTGAATGAAAATATTTTTTCAAAATAAAAGCAGAAATCTCAGTTTTCTAAAAATACCCATGTATGTATTGTATAAGTGTGACAGATCTATGAGGTTTTGTTGATTTGTGGGGTTTTTTTGTTTTTCATATTCACTCATCTTCCACTGAGCATGTGGATTTTGCTTTCAGACACCAGCTACACTGATACATTGATACCTTGATCTGAAGCTCGTTACATGATATATATAATGATATAGCAGCTTCAGTGAGAAACAAATCTGCAACACTGGCTATGTTAGTGCTTCACTCAAGTTTATAAAGCTCTAACTCCTTATTGCATGACTCTCTGAAAGTATCTAATTAACTGTGAGCAATTACAAGAGCCTTTTACAACATCGACTTGGCTTAATCAGACCATCCATCACTTAGTAGTCCATAACACAGGATGTCTTCCTTTAGACGGATCAATATTGTTCAAACATTTGCAATCTGTAATGTTTTACATGACAGTATTAAGTTTTTCATTATAATAACAGATATTTGACAGGGATCATAGCTATCAAACCAACTAACATACTTCTTCTCTATCAGCTTGTGTCCTTGACTACAGTGACAGCCTGAGCACTCACTTCTTTTCTTTGAACTATTCTTTTTCCAGAGTCGAATGATTGTACACCGTGCCTCTTTAATTACTTCACTTAAATCACTTTTTATAAATGGTTCTTATGGTTCTACAATGACATGACATGAGCAAGGTCTACAAACTTCTACTTGCTGATCATGATTGACTACTAGTTGCAAGGCTTAAGATTGCCATGAACAGGAAACTGCTGAGCAAAAAAGTAGCCTCTGCGCTAAAATCGGCACCTTTATGCGAGTGAAATTTGCAGCTCCCCACATGGTCAAGACAAATGCATTCTGGAGATAAATTTTATGCCCAGAGTTATGTTTGGAGGAGTGAAGGTGAGGCTTTCAAACCTAAGACCAGTGTACCAGCTGTCAAGCATGGTGGTGGTAGCATCATGCACTGGGGCTGTTTAATTGCCAGTGGAATGGATAAAATAATGAAAAAGTTGGAGGGTTACCTCCAAATTCTTCAATTTCCCCTCAAATCAAAAGCTAGACAGTTGAAACTTAGACACAATCATTCTACCTCGGAAAAAGAAGAGTTCAAAGACATGATTAAAAGCCCAAAATTACCATGAACTTCGTGTCCACGATGAGGGTGTGTAAACATCTGAAGTGTATTTGTTGGCCTACAATTCCACAGCTAACTCGTTAAGTACTGAAAGCCCACTGGTTTGCTTGAGATGACAAAGGGAACCCATGTGAAATAATCTTCTTGTCAGAAAAATACTGTGCTCTTCAAGTCCTTCAGCGAAGACAAGGACAGACGCTGCAGGATCAATACAGAGGCAGAGCAGAGAGATGGAGGTCAAGACTGAGAAGAAAAATAATGGGCCTGGGAGAGATAAACACAGTGAGCACAATCTGAGAACTCCGGGGGAATTTCCTTCCGTTTCATGCTCTCTAAATTGCCCCCCTGTCTCCTACCAACTCTTAAGGCACCTCATTATGAAATCCACCTGGGAGCTCTCTTGACTGTTCCTAACCTCGTGTGTTCACTGACAGTGCACATCATGCTATGGTATCCTCCTAGGAGAGTTAAAAGAAATCTACTAAAAATCTGCACCACAGCACACAAGGGCTCCTTCTGAAAATTAGCAGTCATACAGTGCAGCCTCATTCCCGTGGGAGAGGTCTACTCGATACGGCAAATTCTGTTGCTCAAAATAAACAATATTTTTTCCCACAAAGTATACCCACATATTGAATGTGAAATTTGTGCACACAAAATTATTTCGCAAGCAAGTTGCAGAAAAGTCCGAGACAAGTAAGAGGTAAATGGATAGAACATCAACTAAACTAAAAGTGTATGCATAGTGTTGCTTAAAGGTTACTTGAATTCATCTAGCAAAAGAAAGAAAGGTTACAAACCACTCACTACACTTTTAGCTTCAAAACCTCCCCATCCCGTTCCACTATCTTAGAGTTTCCCTCTGTGGCTGCTGAGCGTGGTTGGAGGTGCGATAATGGCCCACAGCCAGGAGGCAAGTCACACACTAACACCCCAGTCCTGCTTCTTCCTAATGTATGAGGGCAAGTGAACAGGCATGAAGTATTCTTGGTGTGCAGGTGGGCAATCTATCTTTATTATAATACCACACACCAGCGAAGGGAGTCCACAGGTTTAAAAAAGAAACTGCAATTATTGTCATTCGCCCACGGTGCTAAATTTGATTTCCAGTGTGACCGTTTCCTTGCAAACATTTATAGCAACTACATGAAGTTTTCCTGGTGAATCAGCAGCCGGCAGCCAATTTCAGAGTCTGCTGCAGATAATTTTCGTGTTGCACTGAATGGACAAATGTACGCACCATAAAGGGAAGAATAAAACAGCAACAGAACAACTTAAAGCAACTTCAGCTGCATCGATTTACCACCAATGATTAGCATAGTGTGTGTGTGTGTGTGTGTGTGTGTGTGTGTGTGTGTGTGTGTGTGTGTGTGTGTGTGTGTGTGTGTGTGGTTATTCATTGGGGTGCAAGCAATCTTTTCCCAGCTTCTGCTGTCTCATCCACATTTGGGGCACCATGGGGATCACTGTGACAGTGTAAACCTGATCTAGCCCCCAGTGTCAGCGCTGGCATGAATAATTCACAGCGTTCAGGGTGGCGTGCTCCTGCAAATGGCAGACACACGCTGGAATGGATGCTGGGTTGCCCTTGATGTTTCTCTCCAGGTTGTCACAAATAGTTTTGGTGCTGAACCATCCTTTTCCACCTCCTCCAAGTCCACACGCTCACTGCTTGTTATCAGCAAAAGGACTCGATTCAGTGACTGCACAGTGCCATCTGTTGATCAAAACCAACGCCGAGCATCCACACAAGCCTGTTTTAATTAATGCTTGTGCCATGCCAAGGTTGTTCTTCACTGTTACATGCTCCCTGCTGGCGTGTGGACACACTCAAGACACCGATTTATTGCATTCAAACAACTTCTACACACCAGTAATCCTCCGTAAAACGTGACGTGTTTGTTTTTTAATGATGTGTGTATTTTTGTGCTTAGGGCTCAGTTTTTGTGGAGGCTTATGTTGATGAGAAATGTTTTGACAAAATGAAAAATAAGAGAATAATAATAAAAAAACGATCCCTTCAAACAGCCATTTCTTTAAAGTGGTTTTATGTTACTTTTAGTTTAGTGTACTAAGCCTACCTTTCTACAGGCAGATATCTCTAAATTGCATATTGTTGCTGTTAGGAGTACTTCAGGATGGTATCTCTATAGTGTGAGAAGACCTGGCAGCACTGTTTAAGCTCACTGTTCAAGCTGGGACATTTATGCCATGATATGATGTATGTATGGATTTCACAGTAACTGGTAATTCACACAAAATTGGGAATAGTTCAGGTTAATAATGGACATCAAGTGCCCTCAGATGATCGGTGTTATGTTTCCACTGCAACGTTGGACAGTCAGCCGATCAATGCAAAAGGTAAACGTTAATTCTGGGGTTTTTTTGCTGTATGACTATACGAATGAAGCAACGTATGGATTTGTTTTCCAGATATCATTAAACCTTTCATCCCCTACTTAGTTGTTAATGGTTTTTCAACTTTTTCCTTTACAGTTTAATTATATTTTGTACTGCCAGCAGCTTTTTAGATGAGGGTCTTTTCCTCAAATGGCGATGGCTATATAAATATCTTACAAACTCCCAAACTACAACTATCCCCAAACTGAATAAATTAACTCTGGGAGGAGTTGCGGGTTTGATACTGCACAGCTTCCAGCCAGAAGCCTAGACCATGTCTGACAGATCGTACTGGGAAACATGTGACTCACTGGCACCTCGACTGCAACCTTGGTGCAGAGTTTTGTTGAGACAATTCCAAGTAAAAAAGATACTGGCACAAAAAAAAAAAAAGTGAAATAGTGAGGGTGAGTGGGGGAAAAAGAGAAAAAGAGGGGAAAGATAGGTGAAGATGTCGTGGTCCCTGGGTCTTGGACCGTGGTTTTGAGTTTTGAGATGTTTAGTTTCTCTAGTTTTGTATTTTTCATCAATCTTATTCTGTAATGTTGTTTGCTGTTCTCTTTATATTGGGGTTTGCTTTCTTTGCCTCAGTTATCTGTGCCTTTAGTTCTTTGACAGTTTTAGTTGTTAGTTTGTGTATTTCCTGCCTCTCTCAGTCCTGTCACCGTGTCCGTCTGTTTACCTTTTGTCTTTGTGTAAAGTCTGCATTTCTGCTCTGTTACTTCCTGTTTAGTTGTGATAGTCTCTTCTCCTGTGTGCGTTGTGTTCAGTTTCCAGCTCTCCCAAGTTGAACAGTTTTGTTCTTTTTGACAATCTTGTCATGGCTGCAAACACCCCTGCAGCCGGTGGACCTTTTCCTACCACACGTTTCACTTCTAGTCAACTTTCCATTAATATTTTCAGCAGTCAACTTCTGTGGTGTCGATGCATTGTTCCCCAATGACAGCTGTGTGTACTGCACTATAGTGATACAAGGTATTTACACTGTCTGAATAGTAATTTACTCACACTGGAAATTAAACATTTTAATAATTTAAGATACAGGATTTCAGATTTCCATTAACTGTATGCTATTATTACCAAAGTTAAAAATAAAAACAAAAGGTAAAGGAAAGTTTACTTTTTTAATTAGAAGAAAAAAAAATCTATTTTAGATGCACTAGTATTTGGATTTTGCATACTAATGCATTTCCAGGAACAATCTTCAAAGTTTTTTACTTTGAAGATTGTTAAAATGATGTTAAATATGCAGAAAATCAGGCTGCAGTCATCAGGAGGTTATTGATCAAACCTCTTTTAGATATTACCAGCCATGGCTGCCGTTTTTTGGTAAATTAGGAGTTTAGGTGGAAAGTATAAGAACAACCAGGTTAAAGAAAAAGGAGGGATATTGATCTTTGGAAATATAAATCAAACTCAGATGTGTGCAAACATGACTAAGGACTTTATTAACCAAATCATTTTCCCCATAATATCCACAAATAAAAGTGATCTCTTTATATATATTCACATTGTATAATTTCATAGTGTGACAAAAATTCTCTTTCTCTGTCTCTTCTTTTTTTTTGGGATGTCCAGCCATTCCTATTAATTGTCATTGGATCAGTCGCCATGCAGTCGTCAGAAAGGTTGAAAAACATTACGATTGGTCAGCATTGGCGGTCACGTCTGGGGTCTCTCCTCTTCTCCTCTGTTGGCTCCTTGTAGTGCTAAAAACCCCCTCAGTTTCCCAACCACAGATTTCATCACACTGCGACAATAAAACAAAAATAAATTAACAAAGCAACGTTCTCCTGCAGAGTCCTCCTCCCTGTCCCTTCTTCTTTTTTAAATATTTTCTATTTTATATAATAATAATAGTAATAATAATAATGACTATAATTGTCCTTGATATAAATTCAATAGTATTTTTTTCTCTTTCTCAAATTTTAAATAAATCATTTTGGCAATCCTCATATTTTGTCACTTTAGAATAAAAGAATATTCAAGTAGAAAATAAAAACTGTGAGAGAAAATTTCATCAGAAGAGGAGCGAGGCGTGAGAGAATGAAAGGTGTGAAAGCAACAGAGAAGAGCGAGAGAGGAAACAAAGAAAAGAGTGAAAGAAAGAAAGACAGACTCAAAGAAAAGCATCCACTTCAGACGCATGTCAGAAACAGCTCTATATACAACAATTTCTGTTGTGGAAAACTGTCCGTCCTGTGCCTTTCGTCTGCCTCTTGTCCTTCCTCCTCCAGTGTGTCTGCAGTAGTCCTGTTGTCTGAAGCAGTCCGCTGTGTCCCAGTGTTATACCAGAGTGTAAGACTTGGCATAGGGGTTGTTGCTCTGTTTCAGGTGTCCTCTGGAGTCCAGCAGTGACTCCTGGGAGGTGCTAAGCTTGGCAGCCTGTGCTTGGGCTAGATCTCCTGAGGAAGGGACCTCTCCCCGGACCTCACCACGGGCCTCTCCCCTCTCCCGGACATCCCTGTGTGGGAGGGTGGAAGCAGTTCCTGGCTGCCACTGCTGAACCTCCCTGGGTGAGGGCACTTCCATAGGGGTGGGTTCCATGGGAGGTGGCCTCTTCAGGGTACGGCTCCTCTGGGGCTCCAGGCAGGTCTGACCCATGGCTCCTCCGCCTCCTCTTGTTTCCCCTGTAGCACCGGCACCACTTCCACTTGCTCCAGCACCCCCTCCACCTCCACTGCTGCTGCTGCCACTACTGCTGCTGACGCCCCCGCCTCGGGCTGGAAGAGGCACGCCGCGGTTCAACAGGAAGTCCATACGGAGGTAAGGCGGCAAGTGGACCAGCTCTCCTCCTGGGAGGTGACACACAGGAGACAAACAAAAAGACTAAAAATGCTGTCAGCTTCTAAGGTGTTTGTGAAACTAACTAATGTCCCACTCATAGAGGTCTAAAGACCAGTTGGAGACTGCATGGCAGCCACTGGTTAATGAGAAACCACAGCAGGAGGATGCTTGCTAATATTATAAAGTGGTCACAAAGAACTATGCAGCGCTACACCCAAACCTCCTTGAGGTTGCTTGCAGATTGCTGCAGTTGCCCGCAGTTTGTACTGAAGACGCCGACATGTCTGGAAAACACTTTCGTCAATCACTCACCAAGCAGTAATGAAGAAGTGGGGAATGCAGTGGAGTTGCACCTTTTGAATCATGTTGGTTTCAGTGGTGAGGCTGTGAAGGTGAATTGTTCTCCTAGTCTGGTTGGTGCTAGGTGGTTAGTTAGAGAGTGTTTGCAGACAAATCTGTGTTTTCCATGCAAACAATCTGGTAGAGACCAAGGTGCAGCACCCAGGGTTCCTGTGACCAATTTCACCCAGAAAACTTCAGCAACTACTCACCAACTGTTTTGGGGAATGCATATTCTTCTCTAGAGACCGGAGGTTGCCAATGGGGTTACCAACCTTGGGTAGCTTTCTTTTTCTCTGCCCATGATGTAAATATCTGTCTTTTCTATCTCTAGCTGCTAAATGCTCAATTACATAGATTCTAACGGTTTTAGGGGGGGAGACAGTTTATAATGGGTGTCAGGTTGTTTTTTTTAAATCATTTAGCTTCTGTGTCTGGAGGAAATGCTAAGACCAGTGGGATTAATGAGTAGTTATGATATGCACCATAAACCAAAGCAATGAGGTGAAAGCCATTAAAATGCTCTGCAGAGCTACTGGGAATAGAGTCGGGTGATAATTCTCCTTGGCTTCTTCGTCACTTACAAGATTACACGCGGTCATTTGCTGATTTGCTGAAGATATCGATTTGGGAAGCATCATTTATTGTCAGCTATCAGGGGTATTTAAATCAATCTAAGGCACTGCTTCAGTGAGGAGGAAATAAAGAAATCTTTGAGATATCATTTAACATAAGCTGATTTTAAGAGATGCCTCTGCTTGCCCTGAAACAGTGAAGCTACTTTCTGTCTCCCAGCTTGCTTGAACACTACAGTCTGTGCTTTCAGCAGGCTCGAGCCCTGACTTGTCTCCGCAGACTCCAATATGTTCTTCCTTCCCCTCAGTTTAAATTAATTGCACAGAGCCGGAAAAAAAATCTATATTTAATTCACATTCACGCCGGTACATTTTCTCACCTCGGGCCCCTCTCGGGATTATGATTCACGACTATTATTTTAATGTAATACCAATCTTCGCTATGTGTGAATCTATTTAATTTAAGAGTTGGTACTGGGAAAAGAGTGCAGGAGATAATGTAATAGGAAAGTGAATATTACAGTGTTAACTTTGCCATCACTGTCAGGGACGGATGCAGTGATGCAGTGGCTCTCTCCTCTTAAAGCAATGAAGCTGAGTGATGGCCTTTGTCTCTGCCACTGGCATATATGTCTGACATTCATTCATTTGTCAATTTGCACTTTTCTCTCAGTGTTTCACTGCAGGAATGAGAAGAACCTTCAAAGGCCCGTGGAAACATAAAGCAGGTCAGATTTAATATCTTGACCGAGTGATAAACTTTGACTAAATGCTGTCCCGTCAATCGTTAAATAATCCTCTGAGGTGTTGGATTAGAAGAGGCGCTTTGGGTTCAGCGAGTTTACTGCTATTGTATCCATTCTACTGAGTGGATTACATGTTTAACACAGCAAACAAGCCAATCTCAAAAGAGCGTCGGGTTACCAGATCGGGTGCTCTGCGGTGAGATTGAACACTTGATGAGCTGAGCATCACCTGCACTGTTTCATTAGTCATGGAGCGTTTATGTTTCACGGGAGCAGGGATCAACATTTCAACACGTGTACAATTTAACGCTAAAATAACATTTTCAACGCATGCTCTCTCTCTCCCACGCACACTGACACACTCACATGTACTCGGCCCACACATGCACAGAAGTATACGCTATATGTAGACCCACACTTCCTGCCTGCACAGCATTAGCCGAGGTCATGTTTGCACTTTCAGCCCAACGCGACCTTGGAGAATGGATTTCTGGGTTCACGGGGAGAATGAATAATTTACTGTGTTTCATAACAAGCCCTATTAGTGCCACCAAAGATGATGAATGAGTAGGAGTGTTAATTGAATTAAATATAGATTTAAGTGATTCCGTGGGGGCTCATTAGAAATGTGGTTTGAAAATTCATCAGCCAGTAAATTTCAGATCGTTCAGTAATGGGGCATTATGTGTAGCCACGATACAACCGCAGCTCTCTGCCAGACACATTAATCTGTGCAAGTGTCTGTTGCCTTATCGCTGTAGTCTTCTGCAAAGGATATTATGTGTGTCGTTAAGGAAGAGCTACGCACAAAATATTTACAAGCTGATTGTGCGACGATTGCTGCTCATGGCCCCGTAAATCCAGAGGAACTTGTTGCAAAGGCCCAGTGGAGAGCTGCACCTTTGACCCCTGCATGGACAGGTTAGGTGAGCTCATGTCACTCAGGTGTAATAGAGACAAATACAGGGTTGAAGTCAGGTCATTTACCCACAGTCAAGCAAAACAACCTCCACACTGGGTCTGTATTTTTTAGAATTTACAAGTGTGGAGATGTTTTAAATGAGCTGTCTGGCATTTTGGGAAAGTCACTCTCTTCTAAGAGCTTGTTGGAAAGATCAATACTGCTGTCACATCTGTATGGCTACACCTGCAGAAGCAAGCATGACATGGCATTAAAAATGTCTTTTAAGAAGTATAATACGGCAGTGGTCCTGGGCAAGTGCACACCATAAGTGATGAACTACGCCTATCATCCAGTTTCCAAGCTCACCTGTGCTTTGGATAGCACTATTTCCCTGTAATTGGACTTCTGTTGGTCTTTGAAAACATTTAAACTCTCATTCAAGAGGCTTTTTCAGTCCCAGGTAACTGGCCAGGAAGGTCTTCTGGGGACTTTCTCCTTTTGGAGATGATCCTGAGGGGGACACATCATCACAAATCTAAAGAAGTCCCATTCCCTTCTTTTTTCAAGCTCTCAGGACTACCGTGACCTGGGTGACAGAGACCCTGGATCGACATATTCAACAGTAATATGCATACAATGTTTCTAAAGAATTTTGGCCAGATTGGTTAACGTTTTGTCTCTCTCTCTCTCTCTCTGTACTCTACATGACAACTTACTAATAAATAGAGCTTTGATAAATCTTTGTTAACTGTAAACTTCCAGAAAACCATGTAGTCATTTTATAGTCCATTAACTGCAAAGGCAGCAAAATACACAATGCTTATACAGCTAAAAAAGCTGTACCTACCAGACCTGGTGTCAATTACTGATGTAAATGACACCAGGGTCTCAGCACTCCGGGCTCCCACACCAGCCTGAAAAGAGTCTGGTATCACACTGACAGGTCTCCAGTGTGGCAGTAAAGAGCCGTTTTGTGCCGAGTGACAATAGGCAATAGAGATTAGGTTGACTGATAGCCTTTATCCGACCTCTCTCTCCACTAAACTGGTGATACGAGTCCACCGTCCTGTGCATAAATGTTACAAACATAATGAAGCCTAAGAAGCCTCAACTCAGTCAGGTCAAACTGAAGATTCTGGGATGCTTATTGTTGAGAAACAAAAACAAAAACACAGACCTAAATTTCCAAACACCTTCGACTCTGCTAATTATCTGTGGCCCCAGAGATCAGAGGGGATGACAAAAGAGCTGTGAATACGTGTGTGTGTGTTTTTGAATGTTTGCGCTTCTGAGTGTGGCCAGCAGCTTTGCGGCAGGACTGCCAGATCTTGTAACTGAGCTGCAAATCTCCCAGGAGGAGCAGAGGGTCACGTAAGGTAAGACTACAACCCGAGAGGAGAGAGCACAGCACAGCAGGTCTACCTCAAATTGCAGAAGTAATGAAAAACTTTGGAGTCACAGTTTAAAAAAAACAACAACATACGTATCAATTACTAGAAAAACGTTTTTTTGTTTTCTGACAATGACGAGCTTCCCCGGGGTTCAGCAGGGAAAACTGCATATTGGAATCCTTCTTGTTGCTTTGTTAAGGGCCTAAAAGTTGCCAAAACAAGGAGCTACTCCCCCAGGAGGCCTGTATAGCAACAAACTAACACCTTTTAAAGAGCTCTGTACTGGTTTAATGAGACAATACCTTAGCACCAGCTGGGTGAAGACTAAGGGGATGCATCCTTAGGATGGGAAGCTGATGGCAGTTGAATTAAAGCAGAGGTTGGCCATAAAGTGAGCTGACAGGTTTCCGCAGAATAATATGTGATCATTTACAAACTTAAGCTTAAAAACCAAAGAGACCAAAGTCACTGGTTATGTTGAAAGACTAGAGAGGTTAGAGAAAATCTTAAATGTAATGTGATTTAGCTGCTCTGCCCCATTACACAAAACTATACCTGCCTGTCGGCTTGTAGCTCGTGTTGGGTGCAACAGGAGAACAAAAATCTTTCCAGGACATGTATGCTCACATTGTTGGTAAAGTAGTGGCTCAAATTTTCCTGTTTGAAACACAGATGAGAGAGGTGCACATGAAAGCAAATGGATCTCTGCAACATCTGTTAAGCTATGTTCAGATGAGCAACCCAGTCAGTCTCAAGCATGTGGCATAAATGATTGCAGCTGCCCACATTTTTTGTCTTAGATTTCTGGTTAAATTCTCTCAACTAGTTTTCTTAATGAAGAAGACGAATATAGAAGCTTTTCTGTACATCTAAATGCAGTTTACTGTCAGAAAGGGTGGTTCAGCTACGAATTGTGTGTATGCTGGGCGTGACAAACACCACATCCTCACCAGGTCTGTGCGCTTTGGGCACGGCCATGTTCATGACCCTGCTGACATCCTGAGGTTTGGGCGGAGAAGCGGTAAAGCGGCAGATGCCCGACTCGGACGGTGTGCTAGAGGTCAGGCTGTCGGTGTAGTCGTTGGTCCCTGCTGTCATCTGTTCAGATGAGGTGTCAGAGATGAAGCACTCGGTGATGGTGAACTTGGCATGGCGGAGCTGTTCCTCCATCTTGGCATGCTCATAGGCTCTGGCCAGCTCCTCGTAGGTGGAGGAGGCACTCTCTGTTGATACCATGCTGCTCCGTGCGCGATCTGAGGGTCACAAGTCACACATTATTGACGTATTTCCTGTGCTTTTCAGGTTTATTTATTATTTAATGTGTTTTAAATATAAAAAATGCGTGGGTTCAAGTTGGATTTGTACCCTGCAATCTTCAGCCAAGAGTACGCCCCAAAACTGCAGTTTGGAATAAAAAACTACAGCCCAAATGATTTGGATTGCAGAGAAAAGCCAACGTGATATTCATGCTGACTCTTCACACTTGAACATCTCCCAACAGCAACATGATTTCTGTCACCTCCTCCAATGTTAAACCCTGAATTCTACCAAGGGCTACATATAAGTCCATGTTGTTTCTGGACAGCGCCGCTCTACCTGTATCCTGTGAGGGGCTCACACTGTAGCTGTCACTCTCTTTGTCCACAGATCCAGTGGCACGCGGAGTGGGGAGTCTCCAGTCAGTGGTCAGGGTGTGTGAGGAGCTGGTGGGGTGTGGCCGGTTCAGAGTCCACTGACTGGCGTATCGGCTCCGTGCTGCGGCAGGACCAGCTTTGGCAGTGCGTCTGGCAGTGGGATCTAAGTAAGGACAGAGGGGGTCGCACTGTTAGTGAAGACAGGTAATAATTTTCAAACCACCAAAGTCCTCTGACACAACAAAAGGCACATTTTTTGGTTTAACTATTAGTTATCTAATAAATAATTGTTAAATGACATAGATAGATCTATTTAGTACCAGCAACCATTGCAGAGTCCACCACACATGACAGGCACGAGACAAATGGATGCGAACAAAAAGTCTTCATTTTATTTTTGATTTCTCTGTCAATAACACATTTTTCCATAACTGTGCAGGGATTTAAAAAGTGAATATGTACGTTTCCTGCTGGGCTTTCATGTAAAGCTACAATTATTCTCTCTAAGAGAACTGAACATTACCGGTACACTCAATCCAATTGTCTCATTGCAGACAGACACACAAACCGTCACCTGTCACCCTGACCCAGACAGACTACTGGTCTATTCACTGCTGGGCAGGTTCAGAATGAGAGTCTTTAAAAAAGGCCTGGATTGGATCTGTGCAGAGAAGAATAGTGCTGGTAATTGTAGTAGGTCAGGCTGTAATTTTATCTGTGCGGATGGGGGGATAAATGATGGAGGTGTTTGGTCAGCAGCAGGGAGGGGGAAAAAAAAAAGCAGAGTCAGCATCTGGGTTCATGCCCCACCGGACAAATTAAACGACCCAATCGTGTGGCTGTTTGATTAAAAATGACTGCAAATCCGTGTTTGACTGTGATGAATATTGGCCTCATGCCCATGTTTTCAAGTCTGTATGTGAGCACAGATATGCTGTTGTTCTGTTTATGTCTTGTTTATGTGTTGGCAGATATCAAGTAAACCTAAAAAGCACATGTTAATGAAAATTAAGAACTTTTCTGATGAATTACAGTCATATTTTTTACAGTCAAGAAAACAGCTGCTGTACTTTTGGAGAGGGAAGTTATCTCACCCTGTCAGTTCAGCACCTTGAGTCTTCTACTATAAAGTCTGTGGTTTAGCATTGTCTTGCTGTCCTTCCCTGAAAAAATGTCTTTCCCTATGCTCATCATGTTACTGGCCTGTTGTCAGTTAACAAAATTAATAGCAAAATAGTCCTCCATTTGTTTCTGTTTAGAACCACTTTAATTTCCAGCCTTTTCTTGCCCACAACCCAACATTTCTGAGACATCAAATTCAAAATGAGCAGATATTTTTTATGAAATAATAAAATGTCTCAGTTTAAACGTCTTTTATGTTTTCTGTGTTCTGTTGTGTGTGAGACTTGCAAATCATTCCATTTAGTTTTTATTTACATTTCAAACAGCCTGTTGTAAAATGAATACTTTAAAGTTTAAGCCATTTAATTAGGACAAACTGAACTGCGTGACTCAGTGTTACAAATACCAGAATATATTGTTAGGTGAATCCACCTGCAGCTAACTGTCTGCACAAAATCACTTTGGTACATCACTAAGTGTGTGCATTAAGGTCTGCGTCTGTACTCGGGTCCAGCTGGCCAGTTGGAGCACGGCAGTCAGATGGGAATATGTCAAGAAAAGGCAGGGAGATAACAGCTCTTCATCACTTCTGCTTCAGTGGGGCTCAAACACCAGAAGCCCAGCTGTTGTGCTTTGTCATCTCACCGCTAAAAGGTGGTACAATACCACGTGAGCTGCCTACTGTTAAACTCAGACCGGCTGGAAAACCCATTTGCTTTGCATGTACTGTACTACAGAGCGATTTGCACTGAAAAGCTTTTACTGTTTGTGTTTTATGGTGTAAGATGAAGCTGCAGAACAACCAAATAAAACAATGTTACTGCTTTATCCACAAGACAGTATTCAACGGTATGCTAGAAGCACAGCACAGCACTTGCAGTAGTATTAGTATTATTAGTAGTAGAGGAAATAAATGTTGAGCACTGACGGTGGTGGGACTCACTGGTTCCAGGCCTAGCATCGGACACATCCACCAGCGGTCCAGTGGCCTGTGACAGAGACTGGTAGTGGACTGTGTGGGTCACTGTCGAGGACTTCTGTTTATTGGTCTCCCCAAAGTCATTGTCTGTCAGCAGCACAGTAGACCTGTCATCTGCAAAACGGAGGAGAAAACTTTAAGTATCGTCCATCTTTTACACTTAGACGCACAAGTCTCACTTTGAGGGCCTTACCGATTGTCTCCATGGTGTCTCTCTCCTCGATGAGGAGCTGTGCTCTGGGGATGTCGATGTGCATTCTTAACGTTTGCTGCTGCTTGTTCACTGTGTCGGGGGTCCGGGTGTTCTTACTGAGGAGATTAATAGGAAAAAAAAATCCTTACTTTTCAGCTGTGATTTTGCACTATATTGCAGAAATGCTAATTCAATTTAATTTAAGCTGATAAGTAGCTGTAAGAAAGCAGGAGGGACAGTGTGAATGCAATATATTTGATTTTTACTGATGGGCACTGTAACTCCGGGCTACACAGTGATTTATGTTCCCCGCTCAAAGGAAAGCTGTGTGCATAAATTAAAATTAGGAACACATACCTCATCAGCATTTCTGCCAGGCTTTTGGCATCTGTGAAGTCAGCAAAGAGGCAGTTAATATACTATAATAGCACTGTCCTAGTTGATAATCCACAGCAGTGCTAAGAGTCTACAATCACTGACAACAACTCTTACAAAAAGGCGCCAGGTGCAAAATACTCACAGAGGCAATTTCTTCATTTTAAAGGCAAACTAAGCCCAAAGTTTTACATTTAAGATTAATTACACAACACATTTTTGTCCGAGTGCATATCTGTGTAATGGAGGTTTGCACACAGACATGTTGGGTTTATAGACCAGATTTACACTTCACACTGTAAACAAAATGCAAATTCATACAAATTATAAAAGCAACACAACTTAATCTACAACCCACCTCTGAGTCTTTTGAGCCTCTGCTCCCGCCTTCTCCTCTTTAGCACCATGAGCATAATAAAAACCAGCACAGCCACCACAAGAATAGAGGTGATGGTCACCACCATCTTCAGACCTCCACTGCCTGACATGTTGTCTGAGATGGGATCTCCTGTTTTCAGCAGAGGAGGGATGGTGCCTTGAAAGGAGGGTGAAAAAACAACATTTCTTAACATTTTCAAATACTTTAGTTTTGAATCTTCAAAAACATTTAATATCCCACAACAACAACGTGTTGTTGATGGTTTCCTGCAAGACAAATACCGAAGATAAGCTTTTATGCAACACAGTTAAAGATTATAGGGATTAAAAAAGATGCTGATTCTTTCTTAGGATGCTGCTTTTTCTAATGCATGCTCTTTATTGGGATGTCACAAAGGAATAGAATAACTAAGAATACCTGAGGTAATAGAGTAATATACTGTAGCTACTTCATTATCATCTAAACTTATATTTATTATACTGTACTGTACCTTATTGTTTATCAGCCGTCCTATCAATTTTATGATCACAGACATCTGGATTCAGGTGAACCCCAAGAGAAGACTCGAGTACACACGACCAGTCGGTGGATTTAAACCTGGTTAACATGGTTGCAAACTTTTGCACACTTTTTAACTTGCAAAAATATACGTATTTGTGACATTTTGGTGTTGTTTTAAACAGCATGCACACTGGCAACATTGGGTCAGTTTGTCCATTTCCTGTCTATGTTTGTGAAGTAGCTTTTTTCATCTGGTCTTAATTTATTAGTTAAACTATTTTCTTCCTGGTCACAAAACCTTTTCAGTTCAATTCAATTTATTTTTATTTATATAGCACCAAATCACAACAACAGTCCCTTCCCGGTGCTTTATATTGTAAGGTAGAGACCTTACAACAATACAGAAAACCCCAACAATCAAATGACTGCTTTGATTAAGCACTTAGCGACAGTGGGAAGGAAAAACTCCCTTTCAACAGGAAAAAATCTCTGGCAAAACCAGCCTCAGGGAGGGGCAGCCATCTGCCATAGCTGGTGGGGGGATGATGGGGAACCAGGTTTGTAGCAGGCTGAATATGTGGTGTTAAGTCTGCAGGACTGCTTCTCAGCAGCTGCATTAAGCTGTAGACCCACTGTCACACTCACAATAGCATCCGCACACACTTGTGTCCCAAACACACTCACTCACACACATGCATGCACGCACACATAACACCCTTACAGGCAGCTTACACATCTCAGCAAAGCTCTTCAAAGGAAATAAGTTAACCGTCTGGAGAGCACAGTGCTTACAAGTTCCTATCCTTCTTCACAGATCCTTTGTGCATGACTGACACAATCTGTAGCCCAAGGCAAATAGAGCGACGCCACGGCCCATGGAGAATCAGAAGACCATCCCCATTCTTTTACTGAGCCTTGTTCAAAGGCTGATAAAACAGTGGGACAGACAATCTAAATAAAAAATGCATTCTCGACTGTAGGCAGAAGTGCAGAATGGCACTTTATGCTGTAACGCCAACTACGCAAGCAGCAAACAGCACCAGAGTATTTAACAGAAGCTTTACTGAACAGACCTCTCAAGTCTGAGAAGCAACGAAAGGATCACACTTTTGCTGTAGTGTTTCCTCGGCTCAGAACAGCCTTCGATTCAAGTCTAACTTTAACAGTTTGACCCTTCTTAACAGCTAATATATTTTGATTATTATTATTGGCTATTTTTGTCAAAAGTGTATTTTTTATGAAGGGTACCTTGTTATTCGTTTGAAATTTTTCTGCTCTTTGGAAATATTCTTCAAACTCTGGAACACTACAGTTTTCTGTATAAATAAACAATTACTATTATTATTACTGTTAATTGCAATCATTGTAAATACACTATATGGACAACGGTACGGGACCACACCTCTAAATCTTCTAATTTTGATGTTTTTATTGCCACAGCTGTATAAAATCAATCACCAAGCCATACGGCAGGGGTGGGCAACTCCTGCGTCCTGCAGGTTTTAGATATCACCCTGGGTCAACACACCTGAATCACATGATTACTTCGTTACCAAGCCTCTGGAAAACTTTAGGGCACGTTGAGGAGGTCATTTAGCCATTTGAATCAACTGTGTTGGATTAAGGGCACACCAGCCCTCAAGGCCTGGAGTTGCCCAGTGTTTAGCAACCAGATCAACACAACCCTGTAGTGTTGATAGTGTTTAAGACTCCCCAGCGCTCTGCTGACAAGTTCCAAATCTGGCATTAACATCTAAGTATATATTTGTCCATATACTGTAGTCATGGGCTCAGACTGGTTTCTTGCAATAGAATGACAGGGTTAAACATTTCCCAACAGACCCTCATTTTAGTAAGAGCCCAATTTTGCTAATAACATTTCTTTCATCTACTTTTCACATTTTTAGTATTTCTTTAAACATTTTTATGATTTCTTGAGTCATCCATGATTCATCCAAAGATCCACCGTAACATGCAGACTGTTAAAATCCAAACTCACTTCCGTCAGCATTCAGAGTAGCAAAGGTGATTCTCTTCTCTGCTGAGCCGGCGCTGTTGGTGACCTTCATCTGCAGTTCGTACCACGTCGCCTCCTGCAGGTCGTACAGGATGTAGCTCTTGGTCAGCGATGTGCGCTGGGCTGTGGTCCAGGTGCCTGAGTCCACTGCTCGGTACTCCAGTATAAAGGAGGTGATTGGACAGCCTCCATTATTCCAGCCAGCCAGGTTGAGCCTGGCCCTCGTGGAGTTGATGCTGGTGAAGAGTTCATGTTCTTTGGCAAATTGAGGTTCTGAAGAGAATACAGAAAGAAAGTTATAACTTTTGCAAGTAAATACCAACTGACCTTGAAAAACAAAGTCAGTATCAGTGATTGAAATCAAAGTAGCTTAAGTATTATTTTAGATATAGGTTACCACTATTTAGCAGGTATCTGTGACTGCCCGATTCACCCACACAGTCATGTATGGGTGCACCAAGCTCGCCACTGAAGCTAGCTAGCATTAGCTGCTAAATGTCACCATCTTGTCCAAATATGGATTCCCTCATCTAAGCTCATAAATCCTCTCTCTGTGGGAAAACTGTAACAACTATTTTGCCTTGACTGCACAGCACATAACAAATTTATTAAACCACCTGTCACAAATAAAACAATAAACACAAATATCAAAAACTTGTTTAACACTAAAAATTATAAGTAAATAACTTTCATTTGGTCATGTGATCTTCTTTTTCTGCTTTTTTGTAAAATAGAAAAAAAATCACAGAAAACAACAATAATTATAGTTTAGCATTAAAAAAGTTTTCATTAAAGAGCTTGCACCTAACTGGTGCATTAATCATTGCAGTAACATTAAAAAATATGTTATTAATTACCAGTACTGCTAATTTAGGGTAGGTATGGCATAAAATTTGTTGTATAGGGTTAGGGTATATTATTTATTTTAAAAGCACCCTTTCCTGGTCAACTATACCCAATGTTGTAGCACTGCTGTTTGCACATTAATACTTGTTAGTATAATAATAATAATAATAATAAAAATAATAAGGTTTAAAAAAAAGGTACTCCACACCTTTCCCATGAGTCTTCGCTTCAATGATCTCACTGATGCGCCCTGGTCCCACTGCATTCTGGGCCGTCAGAGTGAATTTGTACCACGTGCCACACTTCAGGTTCTCCAGGCGGTATGAACGCTCGCTGGGGCTGATGGGAAAACTGCCCCACTGCTCACTGTTATCTTCTGAGTACTGCAGAATGTAACCTGCGAGGAGGAGAAAGAGGTATGAATGAAGACATGATACAGTATATCTGGAGTGAGCTGAGTCAGAATAAATTTGATATTTTTCCAGTAATACATAGTAAGCTCGTGTTGCTACCTTTTTAATATATTTATGGCTTCAGAGTTAATTATTCGATGTAAGAAAGTATTTTGTTTACAGAGACAAACATTTGTAGCCTTTAATTCACCAGAATGTTTCTGGTCCTGCATTTATCATTAAAGGAAAACTCTCAATAATGCTTAGACAGAGGCTTATTCTGGAAATCCCTGGAACAATTTCGGAAAATGTTATGACATGGAAGAACTCAAACATCTAAAAAGGATCTCAACTGTGAATCAAGGCAAACAGGTCCAACTATTTCAGATAAATTTGGCACGTATCAGCTAGGAAGCTGAAAAATTAAATCACAATTTGTTTATAGGTTTTGTGGTCACAGGATGAGGAAAAATAGACCACCCGCTCATCACGGGATCCTGAGAAAAGGCTGCATGCTAGCCTACAAACAGACATCAGTAAACTTGCAGTAGATGTGTGTATTTTGGTGATGGCTGTTCCTTTGTGCAGGAAAGCAAAACAAATATCACAGAGAAGGTATCATAGACAGCTTCTTTAACGGCTCCAGCTCTGAGCACAGGAGCCCCTTGATTATGTGCAATGATAAATCACTACAACTAGTCTCAGTGTGATTACACTTTCTTTAAGATGGAGCGCTTTAATCTTCACTTAAAAGGACCTAATCTTCCCCGCTGCTTTTTAATCTGGCTTTTAGGACTCCAGTATTGTGCTGTACCAGCAGATAATGAGACACGAGCAGCAGAAATGGGGGTCAGGCCACAGTTTGTGTGTGGTGGTGGTGGTGGGGGTAATTGTTGTTATATAAAGGTGTATGTTGTTGACCGTCCACTTCCTTGTACTGTTTGTTGATGTGCACATGTTATGTTCTGTGGATGTTGGACACTCTCACCTCTGATTGAACTCCCTCCGTTGTCTCCTGGTATCCATGACAATGTGATTGATGTGGTGGTGGTCTTGGTCACTGTGAGGCGTGGCTGATCAGGTGGTACTGTGGATATGAGGACAAACAAAGGTCAATGCTCGGTTAGTCGCTTGGATTAAAGTGTCTCACGGTTCACTTGAACCAAGTAAAAAGTCAGTTTACTCTATAACTAAAATGGTGTTCACGGTAATTAGGAAATACTTAACAAAATGTAAACAAAACAAATAAAAAATTTAATTTAACAGTGATGTGGCCGCTAGTCATTTCATTGGTTACACCTCACTAGTACTGGGTTGGGCTCCTTGCTGCCTTTAGAACTGCAGTAATTCTTCGTGATACAGATTCACAGATTTTGGTTTACATTGATATGACAGCGTTAAACAGTTGCTGCAGATTTACTGGCTGCACTTCCATGAGTCCATGAATCTCCTGTTTCACCAGATCCCAAAGGTGCTCTGTTGGACTGAGAGCTGGTGACTGTGGAGGCCGTTTGAGTACAGTGATCTCACTGTAATGTTCAAGAAACCAGTTTGAGATGATCTGAATAACAGCCTCAGTTTCCTGATCTTAGCTGGCAGTAGTGGCACGACTGTATACGTTGTTCAGAGTCACTTAAATCTCCTTTCTGCCCCGTTCTGATGCTCAGTTTGGTCTTGACCATGTCTATACGCCTAAACCCTGAGCACTGAGTTTGTGCCATGTGATTGGCTGATTAGACATTTGTGTTAATGAGCAGCTGAACGGGTGTACCTCACAAAATGGCCAGTGAGTGTGTATATAAAAGGTAGAAAATAAATACTTCTTACCTTGCACCTGCAAATTGAGTGTGATCTCATCTGACCCCCAGTTGTTGCTGGCCACACAGCTGTAGTTCCCAGAATCCTCTGCTTTCACTGTACGGATGAGGAAGCTGCCATTGCCGTAGACAATACGACGACCATCCACCAGGACGGGTGTAGGTGTCCCATTGGTGCTGGAAAAAGGCATGAAAATAATCTATCTGTATCCTAGTCATGCTGACCAGTACTACATGCTTGTTTGTGTGTGTGAGACCTACTTTCCCTTGAGCCACTTGATGGTGGGAGGAGGGTCTCCAACCGCCCTGCATGGTAAAACAATGTCCTTCATCCAAGGAGTGGTCACTGTCCCATTAAACGTCAGGATCCTAGCTGGAGCTAAAAGCAGCACAAAAATAAGTTACTGTTCCTGTCTTCTTATAAGATTATGCTCTGTGTGATTAAAGCACCACTATTAAAGGAACCATGCAATTCCACTTAAAGAAATAATTTGTGGGAAAATTCCTACATGACACAAAAAAGGCCAGTTTAGTTAGGATTTTGTACCTTTGGCCAGAGGCTGCACTGTGATCTTCTCACTGTTGTTGCCGTGACCTGCAGCAGTCACAGCCACCACCCAGATACTGTACTGTCTGGTCAGAACCAAGTTTGGGATCCTGTAGATGTATGCATCTGGAGAAGCCTCAAACTCACTCATCACCTGTGAAGCGAAGGGACGGAAAGGATTAATGTATCACTGGGCAGCATCAGCATGAGAAAGTGCAGAGAGGCTTGTGAGGAAGACTGAAGAAGACCATGAAAATCTTGTGGTATACAAATGCTATTACCATCGGATGCAGGTTGGAGCAGAAGACGATGTATTTCCTGATGATGCCATTGAGTTTGAGCGGAGGCAGCCAGGACACGTAGACTTCTGAGCCGCTGGAGGCCGCAGCCTTCACTCCTGCTGGAGGCCCAGGAGCTGCAGAGGAACAACACAGTGGCATTTACACTGAAGCATTTTCCAGGAGCAACTAAACTATAGTCAACGGGGAGTTATCTGGTATTTCTTATACCATCCTCTTTGGTGCGGACGTAGATCTGTTCACTGCGGACACCATCTCCAGCATTTGTGAAGGCTAACACCTGGATGCTGTAGTTGGTGTACTTCTCCAAACCATCGAGCTCCAGAGAAGGCTGACTGGTGGTCATATTTCTGATTTCTCCCAGTTCTGACACAAAAAAAGAAACATGTTACTAAGTCTGAATGTATAAACTGCGGCAGAGTAGAGCAAGAGCAGTTAATTCAGCTCTGAAAAGTTACAAAACTATCCCTCTTCACATGTGATAAAACTTAGATAAAGTATTTTAACCCGACAAAACTTTATTATATCATTACTCGGATTTTTACTCTGCTCTCATCTTCTCTTCCCTCTCTTCTTATGTCCTGTCACTCAGAGCTGAAGCAATGAGGCTCGCTGGAATTATTGCACTGTGAATTATTGATGGCGCCTGGCCAGACTGCAGGTTCGCTCACTGCTATACTGCTATATATTCACAGGAAATACAACCACAAATCTTCCCTCTGTGAACTGCAGGCTTCGCGTTTCTGCTGCTGATTAGCATTCGTGAGCAATCAGGATGTAGTGTAACGCACCGCTGATTGTCCAAAAGTCACATGCTAGTCACAAAATATGAAAAATATAAAACATTTAAATATGTTTATAATCCCAAGGAGGTAAAACTGCATGAGACTTAAAAAAAAACATTATTATTAATGCAACAAGGTGGCTGGAAATTATATTTAAACCTTTAAAAATGTGTAAAAATGAGCTCATCGTTCTGCTGCTAACCACAAACAGGATGAGTCAGAGACAAAGCACCATGAGTGTTGAATAAGTGATAACTGTCCTATACACACACACACACACACACACACACACACACACTGAAACAGCTTCAAAACACCATTTTACATCATATTGTTGCACCATGACAAAACCACAGCGCCACCTAGTGCCTGAGTAAGCAAGCAACGGCAATGAAATAAAGACAGGGACCAAAGAATTGGCCTAAGTGGCAACTAAAAGGTGTGTGTGTGTGTGTGTGTGTGTGTGTGTGTGTGTGTGTATGCTAGTACCTCCGTCAGGCAGGTTGGCCCAGTAGATGACTCTGTAGCCCTGCAGGTTCCCGTTCAGAGCCTCCCTGGGCAGAGGTATCCAGGAGAGTGAAATGACCTCTGGAGACTTGGCCACTGCCAGAACATTTTCAGGAGGCCGAGACGGCACTATCAGAGACAAAAAAAAGTATTGAAGTGTAAGCATAATGGAGTCTTTTTAAGGCAAAGTACCCTCATCTAGGCAATTAAACAAGTATCCAAAAATGAATCACACAAATACCTCCTGCCACCAAATATTAAGTCAAAACCTCCACTTATAAATCATTTTATTTTACAACTATGATTATTTTAAAACGAGGGAAGTTTATCATATATATTTGCATTCTGCAGTGATTCTGATATGTTAAATGTATTATTATGTTCACTAAATCACATTCTAACATTAAATACTGAATGTATTCTTTCATTTTAGAAAAGAGATGTGTTTTGAGAGACAAAATAAAAGGTTTTAAATAAGAACAAACACTTTATTTTTCTTTTTAAGTTTGTATATCCTTCTATGTTAGAGCCCCAGACAGAAGAGAAGCTTACTGTTTGATGTAATGCAGTTCAAAATGTGCCCAGTAGATGGAAACCTTTTCACAGGAATAGCTTTAAGGTTTTGAGCCCCTGCTCATTTAAAAAGGCTTGATGTGAGAGGAATCTGAGAATATGCTGATCCAGTTCAAAATATCTAAAACTGCTTCTAGTCTTCAGTTACAAATACAGAATAACTAAAATACATTATTATGCTACAAACTACTCTAACTGCTAAAGCGCAACATTTTCAGTATGGCTGCATGGAAATGAGCCAGGTAAGAGGCACCCACATTCCCTGCTTACCATCCTCCAGTGTCTTAGTGACCACTTGCTGTGAAGATGGCCCAGTGCCTGCTCTGTTTGCAGCCTGCACCACCACACTGTACTGGGTGAATTTCTTCAGGTTGTCCAGCACGATGCTCTCTGTGGTATCGCCCGTGCTGTCCACACTGATAATGGTAAACTGGTGGCTCCCACCGGGGCTGTACTCCCTGTAGCCCACCTGGTAGCCACGGATCACACCGTTCTGCAGGTGTTTCTGTGGAGGCTGCGAGGAGAATCAGGAAGCTCATAAGTCCAGACTTACTCAGATTCTTACTATTGGGTAATTCCGAAATACTTTATGGCTAATTGTGTTTTATATTTGAAATAATTACATTAATACTTTGTCTTCTGTCAGTCCATAAATACCACAGATTTTAATCAATGTAGCTGAATACACTTAATTACTGTGTTAATTTCATTGTTAAATTCAAGACATATTTTTTACTTTATTGCAGTTTGTTTAAATTCCTGAAAAACACACAAAAAATAAATAAATAAATAGCATGGCAATTTTTGCTACATACCCAGGATGCAAATCAGTATTTGGTCTGTATTTGGCAAAATTAGGCTGTAAATGAAAAGACCGTCTAGTTTTTATTCTCGATGACTAATGAGATGCATGAGAATAGTCCCTGTGTATGAATGGCTCAGCTCATAAAGTGGCACTTAAAAACTTTCAAACAGCACCTTCCAGGAAACTTTGATGCTCTGTGGGGAGGTGGGCTCTAGAGTGACATCTTGTGGAGGGCCATCAGGAGCTGCAAATGAAGCACATCATTTAACGTTATTAAACACCGCCGGGTATAACGGGGAAAGATGATTCACTGTGAAATTTCATTTGTTTTCAATCTCGTTCAGCTACACTAGATGGTGCTGTTGAGCTAAGATTTCGTGTTCCTCGATGCGCTTGCTGATTCATGAGTCGAGCAGGTTTCACCTTAACTTAATAATAATTAAAAAAAAGAAGAAAAAAAAACTTGTAACATCACCAACTTTAACCTTAAATAATGTGAGGAATGATATATGAATTTTAGCACTTTATTTTAGCAATGAATCTGATAAAATGTGCCATTTTAATGGGCTGGAATGCCTGAGGGAGGATCATTATAGGCAATAGAGGGTAAGTGAACACTGATAGAGATGACTAAAAGCAACGGTGGACTGAGCTGTTTCTCAAGAAATAAAAAACGATGATGACCTGCATTTAAAGCAACTGCAAAATAATTACGTGCATGACGACTCAACAGGTTTGCGAGGCCGGAGGAAACAGGCTCTACGTTAAACAGAGTATCACTCCCCCAAACTGAAGCTCACTGACCTGCTTCATCAGTAGTGATGGTGAGCTCATTGCTGGGGTTGCTGTTGCCGATAACGTTCTTGGCAACCATGCGGATGTTGTAAGTGGAGGAAGGGTGGAGGTCGATAATAGTGGCCTGGTTGAGCTGTGGCGAGACATCTTTGGTTACCTGGGCTGATAGCCATGACGCTAGAAGAAACAAAACACAAGAGGGTGAAGACACACTGTCAAACAATCGATAAAGGTTTTGCTCTTTTATTAATTCTGGATTGTTGTTGTTTTTTTAAATTTGACTCGTGATAGTTACATCGCTCCCCTCTCCTCGCGTCTACCTGATTTGTTCTTGCACTCAATATCGTATCCTGTGATCGGGCTATTTCCATCGAAGCCCATAGTCCAGCGGAGCGCTATGGTTCGATCTTTGACATCCCTAATCTCCACCTCGGGAGGGTCAGGAGGTTCTGTGGAACAGTAAGTTTGAGAGAGAAAGAGATACAAAATATCTCAAACAGCAATAAATCACTCAAAACTTTTTCCTGAAACCAATCCACTGACACAAAAAAAAAGCTGAGGTGAGTTGAAGCTCACCTTGCACTGTCAGCTGTATGATGCCTCGGTCCTCGCCGAAGGAGTTGATGGCATGACAGGAGAAAAACCCAGAGTCCTCGCGAAGAGTAGGCATAATCTACAGAGAAACACACCAAACTCGAGGCTTTCAAGTGTGCAGAGCTTTGCTATCAGGTAGGAATCTAAAACACTGTTCCATCCTGAGTGAGTTTAAAAGACAGCAGGGCAATGAACTCATCTCCAGCACTTTCATCTTTTAATTTGCGATAAACTAGAGAGAGGCTGGACCTCCACTCGATTATCTCTTGGCGTACATTGCTTCAATTTACTGCATTACATATGTACTTGTTCATAATGTGTATTAACCACCATTAAATTTAATTGGAAAATACCTCCTTAATAATTCATACTCAAAGATATTAATACAATGAGAATGTCTTTTAGCCTGAGTTTTCCTCTGCCCTGTCTCCCCTACTCCTTCTCCCTTTCTGCTTTCCATCTGTCCGTACAGATAAAATGACTGAAGGTTGGCGTGCTCCCCGAAGATTCGAAATGCGTTTCGATTTACAGTGAAACCGAGCACTTACCACGAGCGTTGAGATGACTTCGTCGGCCACCTCTTTGACAGTGACCACATATCTGCTGGTCTCGGGGTTGATAATGCGCTCTTCTTTCTCCCAGCGCACCATGATGGGTTTCTCTCCGTGAGCTATGCAGCTCATCCTCTTCTCCTCACCCTGCGTGGCAAGAGTGGTGTTCGGGTAGGAGGTGATCATGGCTGGTACTGCACGGAGAGTTGGGTGGGTAATGAGTAAAAGTGAAAAGAAAACAATATGGTTTACTGTATTTATTTATTCTTGAACTCCACTACAGTAGCTTTGCATGATTCTCTGAAACAAGCTGTTTTAGCGCCTCTCCTTTTAAGGCCAACCTCCCTTTGAGCAAACTTTCAGAACAAGAGTTAAACTTCAAGTAGACAGGATTGCCCTGCTCACAGCCACACCCACATAATTGAGATGACCATATTAGGGATATTCCCTCTCTTTGTCATCATATCGAGCGAAGAGTAGAAAAAAACTCCACTACATACACAAAGCTGACACACACAAATGTATCTATCTATATACAGAAAAAGGAAGAAAATTTGTTTTGGGGTGACTATTTCTTTGTTGCAAATAAATCCTATATTGTTGGAAAGCCTCTTTATTTCCCTTTAAATATCGCCTATATAAGGAAAATGCATTTGTGGGTTGAGCAGCAGAGTTGAGTAGGAGGGTTGGGCCCATGAAAAATTTGCCATATATTCTCTGTCAATGCCAAACAGCTTATTTTGCTATTGACTCTTGTTTGGTGTCATTTATTTATTTAGAAACAAGACAAATTTTAAATGTAACACTTTATTTATTAATTTAACAAACAGGTGCCTTTGTAGCATGCATATACACAGCCACAGCAACCTGGAACATCTTCTCAATTCCCAAATATTGGAGGTAGTCTCTGATAAACCCGGCTCTGTGGGGGTTGAGCACTGTCATCTCAGAGGATAGAGTTTGGTCTCAGACGGTGGAGATTTGGGATTGCCTGGAGTCTAACCCCAATAACTGTGAACACTTCTGAGTTCCATCTCACAGCAGTGGTTCCTCAGATTTCAATCATCCAATCCAATGAACAAGACCAAACAAGAGTCAATAGTTCTTCATGGTCGCAACCCAACTGCTCAACTCTGCTGCTCAACCCACAAATATGGCACCATTTGAGGGGAAATAAAGTATAAGATTTATTCCCAAATACAAATTTCCTGACTGTTAGTGCTAGGTTTCTCTATATGTGGATGTGACTTAATGCTTAATGTGTATGCGCCACTTTGGAATCACTACCTTCACATTTTAGCATAGAGTTTTACATCAAATTAAAATATATCAGTTTGTATTTCCCAGAACATGGCACACTCTACTGTGTTTCTTGTCTAATGCTGAGAAAACTCTATTTCTGCTTTTTTGTGACAATTATGACAACCACTTAAACACTCCAGGGACCGCCACGAACTCCTGTTTGAGTCTGCCTGTCTCTCCCAGTACTTAGAAGACTGAAAAGGAGCCTTTCAGGTAAGCCAGCGCCTGCTTTGATAAAGACAGTGAAGGGTAACGTGCTCCTTTCTGAAGATGAGGTAGAGGAATGGAGGAAGGAGAAAAAAGCAGTGACTCCTGACTGAACTCCCTTCGGTCTGAGAGTGGAGTCGGTCTGGCTCTACACCGTAACCGCACACCAGGCTCATTAGCAGCACATCTAGCCCATGTGCGAGTGTGTCGTTCAGCAGAATGAGTATCTGTTGTGAACGTCTCTCACCCACAATCTCTACTCACACTATTCTCGTACTCACACTCTCTTTTATTCCATCTTTTTCTCCCTTCTTACACGAAGCTGTCTCCTGATCGTAACACTCGCAGAGACTTTCAGGTGCTATTCACACCATAATGATCTCTAAGGTGTGAAGCTCCTGAATTGGATTACACCATATTAGCTCCTGCAGTCTAAGCAGACTGAATGAATATGTTAATCTCCATCGAAGAGAACATTATCTCAATTATTATTATACACTTTGCAATTCAAGTAAAACAATTCAAAGGATCCGACTGCTGTCAGTAGTGTTAGACAGCACATCGAAATCAGCAGCAGAATATGGTTATGGGAATCACTCCTATTAGAAAAGCTGTAATTACAGACGATACTGAATCTTAAAATGTATCTAAGCAGACAAGTATGAGCCACAGATTTCAACAAATGACAATAAATGATACATCAAATAATGTTTGCCACATAAATTTTAAGGGTCATGTACATAACGTTTTATGAAGGTTTTTTTAAGTTTTATATTTAAATTGTATTCACAAGAGCATTTGAATAAATTGTAAAAGCATATTAAGGACATTCATTTAAATCTTGATTTCCACTTGGGATTATGTGTATCCTTACCTGCCAATTGTCACCCTAGCTTTCTCTAGTCTACAGTGCTGTGCAAAAGTCTTGAGCCATCCCTCATTTGCTTATATTTAACTAGGGACATGGAAAATGGGACATGGGTTCAGCAACTGAAATGTGCAACCATACATAAGAAAGAGTTTGTACGATTCTAACCAGATTCCAACTGAATATTTGTTATGTCCGCCTTTATTCTTCAACACAACCTGAACTCTCTTAACTAACCTTTCTTGTCATTTCTTCAAGTAGTCTTCAGGAATAGTTCTCCAGGCTTCTTGAATAGGGATGGGTACCGGTGTCCGGTGCCATGATGGCACCGGTTCTGACATAAACGGTAGTAACCAGACCGAAAAGCAGCGCACATTTCGGTGCTTTATTTCGATGCTTTTTTTTTTTTTTTCCTGGGCCAATTCTAGCCAATCATTTTACGTTTCCGAGGATAGTAGGCGGGCCCAGGTACGTACGTTCTTTTAGAGCAGAGCTACAGATTAAAAATGCCCAAGGCGAAGCGGTCAAAAGTCTGGCTGTACTTCACAGCAAAAGATGCAAACCCAGCAGCCTGGAACAAGTGCTTTAAGCTAATACTGTGATACTGTGCAAAGGAGGTAACACCTCGAATCCGATGAAACACCTGGCGACGCATAGCCTTTTTTTTAAAGCCGAGAAATGCGCCGTGTTTGATAGCTTGCTGCGAGACCTCACACCGTGCACATCTACTGCGGGTGTGGTGCCTGTTATCGGACCTGGAGTTAGCAACATCCCCCAAAAACCCGAAGAGTAGAGGCCTGGCCCCTAGCCCTGCCAGTGTAGCAGAAATGATGACGGATGATGATGGCAGCAGCAGCTGTTCTTCTCTGCGTGAGTAGCTTAATGTTGTTCGTGTGTAATTCACGTTGAGTAGGCTAACCATGTTATTAAATTCATGTATGTAAGGTGAACTAGCAAACACCGTCGTAATTACATGCGGCTGTCTTCTTGTTTGACGGCAGATACTCCCTTCACCCTGGCCAAAAAGGCTAAAATGACCAAAGAAAAAGTGGAAAACAGTTAAACATGAGAGGTTTTTGGACCAATTTTGTGTTTTTTCCATTGTTTAAGCACTGCTTCCAGCCAAGAGTGATACCATGTATGCCCTATAGCTGAAGAAAAGGCTTACATTGTTATCTTTTTACAAAAAAACAGCTAAACATGAGAGGTTTTTGGACCAATTTTGTGTTCTCCATTCTTTAAGCACCGGTTTGAGCACCGTTTAAGCACCGGCACCGTTTCAAAAGTACCGGTTTGGCACCGGTATCGGATAAAACCTAAACGATACCCATCCCTATTCTTGAAGGACATTCAAAGTTCTTCTTCGGATGTTGTCTGCCTTTCCCCCCCATCCTCACTCAATATAGTCCCACACTGCTTCAATAATGTTGAGGTCCAAGCTCTGGGGAGGCCAATCCATGACTGACAGTGTTGCAGTGTGTGTTTTTCCTATCCAAGTATCCTTTTACTGCATTGGCCATGTGTCATTGCCATGCCATCAATTCTGATAAAATCTCCAACACCACTGGCTAAAATGCAGCCCCAAACCCTGACAGAGCCTCCACCGTGTTTTACAGACGGCTGTACCTCTCTCCTGACCTTCTCCCTACATACTGATGATGATTAGAGCCAAAAAAATGGATTCATCTCTTCATAAGACTAGTTGCCACTGATTTTCACTTGAGTTTTTTGTTTAACTGGGCATACCTTAACCTTTCCTTCCCATATTCCTGAGACCATTTCTGATGAAGCTTCAGTGAACCGTAGATGGATTGACTGAGGAGTAAGATGACTCTCTCAGGTACTGCTGTTTTTTAGGCCTGCAACCATGCTGCCAAGTTTTCACAGTTAATAGCTCTTGGAGAATTAGCGGTGCAAAAATTTTATGGCTATCAAACTGTGTTATCTTTGGTATTTTTCATCAATTGAACAAAAAAAATGTTTTTTGTCACAGACCACTAGTAACAAAGTGCCTAAAGATACAATTAAAAATTGATTTTTTTGCTGGTATGTGTAGAAACAACAGCCTTGCCTTTTTTATGCTTGAATGATTTATAGGTCAGTCTTAAGTGGCTTAGAAAGCAAACAAACAAAACAAAAACATTCCTCTGAAACTGGTCAGGTACAAGGACTGGACTGGACAGAGCGGGAAAAACAGCAAATGTCCAAAGTAAAGCTTTGAAAGACCTTCAGACAGCCTTGAGAGCTATTGCTCAAGACAAGAAAGTCTGGCTCCCTGAAAGCAAAATATAAAGAAATGAGGGCCGACTCAAGACTTTTGCACGATATCGTATCTGCTTTTTAATAATGGGCAGGTTTGGTGTTGTAATAGGCTGAAAGAGGTTACAAGATGATGCAAAACTGAGAGATGCTTTAGACTCATTGTCATTTTAAGATTAATTAGTGGAGCAGCTTTCGTCGGTTAATCAGCTACAAAGGATTCTGTCAAAAAGACAAATCTCCAAGTCTTGGTTTTATTAGGAAAACACATTTGTACTATATATGTGCTATGCATTTTGAGGTGTTTGCACGCAGTGGTGAGGACTGTGTGACTGAATAGGACAGTAACGGCAGCTACATGTGGCAGATGCTTTTGTAGCAGAGCTCCGAGGCCTTCGCTTCCAAGAAGGGAAGCGATACGTGTGTTTGACTCAGTGCGCGAGTGTCTGTACACTCCTGAACAACGTGCACGTGTGCGCGAATGTATGAATATGTGTGCGCACGAGAGCGGATGTGTCTGGGGGAGCTAAGTGGGCGAGCGCAGAGAGCAGAAAAGACTTGTGCTCATGACACATCTCAGCCACAGTACACGATGGAGGAGAGAGAGCGAGCATGTACCCCTGCAGCGCTAACTATGATCCCTCGCTCTCTCCCTCGCTCTCTCGCTCCATCTCCCTCCTCAGGCTCCCACCAGGACAGTGATGATTTAATGATGAGAGAGACCACTTTGATTATTCATACACAGCAGACAAGTCCGCTGGCCGTGCTGTTGTCTCACACAGGCGTACACGAACCTCAGATATGCACAGGCGCACACACATACTCACACTCAGAAATGCACAAATACAGCAACGTTGGCCTTGCACACATGCACAGTGCATCTACACGCAATAGGCATGCATGTACACAAACAAATCCAAAGTAAAACACAGAAAGCACTGTAGAAACAGACCTGTTACCCACCCTCATCCACAAACACACACGCACACACAAACACACAGCATTCCTGTGGTTCAACCAGCATTTGTAGCTAACTTTGTAATCATTTATTTTGGCTGCACACAGTACGCTTTGATTATACTTGGAGTGCCAGGAAGGTTAGACAATCACAAGCCATTTAAAGTACTTGAAAACATAATTAATCATTTATTATCCCACACTTGTGTGAATGGCTATTTGCATGATGGCGTTTGAATTACTCTGATGTGTTGAAACGTCACGCAGGCTGAAAAATGCTGCAGATTATTTTTTGCTCAGTTGTTATTCATCATTTCGGTGGCATGCGTGAAGGTGTCGCTACACCGGATACCACACGTATCAAGGCCTCATCAGCGTTGGATTTTTAAGGTGAGTTCAGGCTTACACACACGCCATTAGCTCTGTGAGGATGTTCGATGAATTAAATGATAACAACAGCACACTAATGTGTCAAAATAACAATGTTATAATAGTATTGGATGAATAAAAACCTTGACCTGATGATGGCAAAGGGTGTTATCAAGTTTATAATACAATTCTTCCTTTTAAAATTAGAGGAGCAGAATACTAACACTGCCATCCTGCTCAGGATCTCTGCTTCTAGTGTGGCTAAAACAACCTGTAAATTCCCTCTAGAGGGAAAACTAAATTGTGTGCCTTATCTTTTAATTAGCTCAAACATGTCTTTGAAACATCTGTATATCTGTGATCATTTGCCATCTGCCAAAAACATCAGACTTATATCTCTCAGTCTTCCGTTTTTGATGCTCTACATTCAAATCAAGAGACTCGACAAGCACGTCCACACACAAGCACGGATCCCGCGTACAGTAACCTCCCCCCACACACACAAACAAACAAACACTTACACACAGACTCTTTCAACATGTTTCTCTGTCTTTTTTCCCTCCCTCACAGCACATTTTCATCTTTGAAGCAGCCAGCAAAAATCAAAAGGGGGTTGCTACTTGTGCGTGTTTGTGTGTGCCTGCGCGGATGTGCACGCTCGGGTCTGTGCGCTATTGTGCGTGTCAGACTTGGGACTGCCGACGTTTAAACCTCATCCCTTATTCACTTGGAGCCCCTCCCTCTCCCTCGCTCCCAGCACCATCATTCCCGTACCCACTGCCCCCGCGCAGGAAACTGCTGATTTATTTTGCATAGCAACTATGAATTTTAAGTGAGTCCTATTAACAGAGTCTCCTCAGCCCCGTCTCTAAATGTTATTGCTCCTTAACAGGGGCTATTTTCTCCATCTAAATCGGAGGCCTCGGCGAGTTAACATCAACAGGGATCATGTTTGCTCATGAAAAGAACTCTAGAAAGGGCGCACAATGACTGTGAAATCACGTGTGCACGACTGTATTCATCATTTACGGTTGTACCTACGAGCGCATGCTTGACTGCTGAAGTGTTCCTGTGCCCCTGACTGCACATATGAATACCTCTCTGTGCACATGGAGGTATTCAAGCTGTTTTTGACCTCGTATACAAACACGTGTGAATGAAACATGTGAAGTACAATGCAGTACCTAAAATGTTCTACATCTTCTCGGCTGTGCTTCAGTGGCCCGAGCAGAGGTAAGGCTTTCTCCTCATCTGATCTCTATGCATCTACCTTGCTGCACTTGTACGGCCCCGGGCTAAACCTATTCTTTTTGATGGCCTGTAATTGCTCAGTTGATGTATATTTTTTAATATCCAGCAATATTACAGGGGGCCTGGTAATAAAACACGGACGGGTAGAGGAGAAAGCGTGAGTGCGAAGAGGGGGAGACAGGAGAAGAGGAGAAAGCTGAGGTGGTCGAGAAGGGAGTGAAAGAGAGGGAACAAAGACAACAGAAAGGAAGAGGAGGACTTAACAGAGGAATGCAAAGATTTATACCCTTTCAAAGCTTTTTGCCACACGGTCAAATTCCCTTAGATTAGAAGAGGTGTAGAAAAGGTGGACACTATTTACTTAATAAACATTAACCATGTGTCCGAAACTAAAATGTCATGGTCTCATGTCTTTGCCCCTGCGTTTTGAGTTTTGACATTTTGGTTCTGTTTATCCTCATATTTTTTGTAATGCGTGCTTTGTCCTGGTCATTTTCAGTTTTGTATTCTGAGTTATTCCTCCTGTTTTTTTATTCTCAGTTTCAGTTCTGCCTCCTTTTGTAATTTGAAATTATAGTCAGGGCTGCACATAAGTGGTCTGCAGGTGTGCATTCGCTGTCAAAATAAAAAAAGCGCACCAGATAAGAAGTTGCAACACGCGTTTGCGTACATAAGATTTTCTGGAGGAGGACAGACATTTGTTTAGAACTTTTAAAGATGTCGAAGAAGCAAGCTCCTTTAAGCAAATACTTTTTGGTGTTCCTCCACCTCCAAAGAAATGTCAGAAGGAGTCCAAACCGCAAAAGAAGCGCGTATTCTCGGAAAAGTGGTTGCAGGAGGTGAGCTGGCTTCAAACAAATGATGAATGCACAGAGATGTGGTGAAAATCCCACTCTAGCGGACAAAAACGGTGCCTTTTATATGTACGCAAACGCGCGTTGCAACTTCTTATCTGGTGCGTGTCTTTTATTTTGACAGCGAATGCGCAACTGCGGACCACTTATGTGCACCCCTGATTATAGTTTTTATTTATGCTAGTGAGTCCCAAAGTGTGGGCTGGGGTCCCCTGCTGGGCTGCAACAGAACTACAGGTGGGCTGCAGTAATAGAAGAAATTCAGTTTAAAATTGATCATCATGTAGGGTAACATATTGATATAAATGAATGAAATAAATGATATAAATTTAGTTTGTGATGATATTCATTACTCTGACCTTAATTTACTGGTCATGTCCCAGTGGCAGGTGGGTCACACATTGGCCTTAACACTTTCCACATGATTAGATGGCATTAGCAATTCGTAGCCTGCAGCCCGTGTTGTTAGGAGATACCTTGCTTTCTCTTGTATTTTGGGTATTAGGGTGAATATTAAAAGATAAGCTCAATGGGATTTTCTGTTTTTTATTTAGTTAATGTTTTTTTTTTTAATTTAACTTAGTTTGTTTAGTCTTAGCTAGTAAGCTATGCTAACTCGTTAAATGTGAAGACAATTTCTTTGACTTTTTTTTCTCTGTTTGAGTTTTAAGTGTTTCAAAATGTAAACCTTGTAAGTCAAAAATTTGGTAGTATCCATGATATTATAGGTGAAAAATTTATGTTAATGCTATATGCTATTTAGAGAGCCAGTCATGCTAACCTTTGGTAGCTAGAAATCACAAAAACAAACGTCTAAAAAATAACTAGTAAATTTAAAATGTTTCTTTTTTGCTTGTACTTACACTCACAGACTCAGACTTAATACAAACTTCAATTACACAGACCAACTGATAACACTTGGAGCATCTCTGCACAATACGGACATAATTAGACTTATAAACTAGCGTATAAATTTAAATAACCAATTACAAAGAACAGCAAAAATATGTAAAATAGATCTTTTGCTATATAACTGGTATATTCATTAGATTAACACTATTTGGTGTGTTATTCAGTCTCTCACTGCTGAATGTGTAAGACGAAACAATGGGCTGAGAGTGCAAATAAAGCAGAGAAACATGCAGACTGCACTTCCCTTGAGCCCACGTCAGCTACTAATTGAGGTATTGATGGATTTAAATGAAGCAGAAATGCACTCAAGAGTTCTAACCTCTCATAAAAGGCACACATACACCTACACACACACACACACACACACAACTGTATCCTCTCCATACAAGCGCAATGCAAACAATGTGTTTTACATGAATACACAAACTCTAAAATATTCCTGCAGCGTGTACAAAAACATTTACAATGTATGCCAAGAAAAAAAATTATACACCACTCAGGCGACTTTAGTTCAGCTTTACAGAAAGCATCTCGAGTACAACAAGTACAATCTGGGGTTTAAAATGTGAAATCTGATCTCTTGATGAGTGTTCGGCATGGGGCTGAGCCAATGGTAGCAGGGGAAGCTAAGTATGATCAGAGGCCCAAAAGAACATATCACATTTTCCTCTAATGTGAAGTATTCTAACTGTGAAGATGACACGTCAGTGCTAACTGAATCACAAATGACTAAGAAGGTTTGGAATAACTCTATAAAAGAAAAAGAAAGAAGTGTGTTCATATTTGATCTACTTTGATGATCCCATACAGACGTGGCATCAATACAGTAACTGTGGTACAGAAATGTCTAGCCAAGTCAAGTCATCTTTAATCATATAGCACATTTAAAAGACATCAAGTGTCGGCCAAAGTGCTGAACAGAGGGATAACATAATAAAAAGAATTAAAATAGATAAGATGAAAACATTATAGAAAACATTGTAAGACATCCATATATGTTTGTAAAAAATATGTGTACATGCAAATATGCACATACATATACAAAAATGTACACATTCACACACAAGCACACATACGTGAACATTAAATACATGTATACGCATGCAAACATCATCCAATGAGGTAAATTACCAGAATAGCTAAAACAGAATAAAAGAGGTGTCAGAGAGATCGGAAAGCCTTGGAAAATAGGTAGGTCTTCAGATTCGATTTGAAGACTTCCAAGGATGAAGAGGATTTTTATAAATGGGGGACTGTTCCAGAGCCTCGGGGCGGCAATGGAGAAAGCCCTGTCACCTCTAAGATCATTTAGAAAAAAATGTCTGGAGTGAGAAGTGTCTCACTCACTTATATACAGAATATACCATCCTGTATATAACATGAACTGATCCTGAATAAAACAAAATATGACCGTGATCTTAAACATTTTATACTTAATATTTCTTTTTTCAAATCTCGACTATGATAGAAAATGTTGGACTATGACGATTGGTAGCACTGATCTTTCTTTATGTTCGCCTGCACATTTTCTGAAGAGAAGTGTAAGCTTGGAAGATCTGCTGAACACCTACAGAACAAATGAAAAGTTCTCAATGTTCTCAAATATTACTAAAGTTCATGAACGTGAGAATCAATGGCATGTAATACAAAGGAGGAGGGGGGTGTCCATTAACTAGCAATCGTTATTGACTGAAATAAAGTTGCTTGCTCTGTACAAAATCATGCGGAGCCCGCAGGCAGCTGTAGAGAATATAAAAATGATATTTCAAGGCCATTTTACTACATTGAATGTAAGAAATACTATTACATGCCTGCAGCCTCCATTGTAGGCTGCCTTAACCATAAATCTCCAATTCAGTTTTATCGAATCGCCTTCTTTCTCTCCATACTACAACTGTCTCTTTGTAATTTTATAGCAAAGTTTTAAAAAATTACTTTACAAGCACCTAAGAATTTTTTTTTTTTGGGTGGGGGGGGGGGACAGGATTTTTCCATGTTTTACACTGTACAATCCAAGTAGGGGCATTTTATGTTAGCGTAGATATCCTATTACATTATATGAATTATACAAGTGCAGGTTAATTAACTCAGTCACTTTACCTGCAAGTTGCACAAAACAGCAAAGCAGTAAAAACTGGATGTTTAGTCATTTCTCATGTAAAACCCCGCAAGCGTTATCGGCTGAGCCGGTGTGTATGTTTTTTTGTTTTTTGTAGCACAGATGTTTCTGAATGACCTGAGAAATATTAAAGGGATATTTTAGGAATAGAGTACAGCCAGCATTGCTACTTCAGCACTACGGACAGCGGCATGGACTGCAGACACAGCAAGGCAGGCCATTGATTGCAGTGGCTGATTGTATCTTAGCCTAATAGCAGAAAGAACTGTGATGGATGCAGGTGACTTTATAGTTCGGTAATGCAGATTATCGACAGCACGGCCTCAAGAGGACCGGTGTGTTTGTGTTTGTCGGAGAGCGTGACAGCGAGGGGAGGAGAAGGTATTCTAGTAATCTCAGCCAAAGTTATTTATAAACGAGTCATCTTTGTCGCTTTTACAGCTGCTCGAATGTTTGATATTGTCCAATAAGTTGCATATGTTGTCGCATGAGGAGTGAGGAAGACTCATTTTGGTTACTTTGGGTGGAAAGAAGCATCTTTAGAGCACAAATCCCTGAACATCTTTCCAACTAAAGATGTGCTGGTGTAGTGCACTTGGTGCTTTAGGGAGAAAAATGATCTTATCAGCACCACAGACCGGCCTATCGTGTGTGTATGTGGCTTCAAAAATTCACCCAACTATGTTGGGAATATATAACTCGCGCTTTAAAGGAATAGAACATGTTTCTGTTCATTTAAAGCAGAAGAACATGTTTTCATATAAATAATAAAAGCTGTAAATCATGTTACGGTTACAGTTCATGTTAATGAAACTACTAGTTGTGAGAAGCAAGCGTACATTATTCAGTAGTGAAGTTATTAGAATTCCCTTTGATAGAGCCCAGTGCAACATGAAACTGAAGCCTGCAGCAACAGCAGAGTGCATTCAATAGGTCAAGCCTCTCTCACGCACACACATATACACAACTCTCTCACACTGCTGTGGCAGCTAGTGCAGCTGAATATTAGGATCAATGAAAGTGAAACTATGCAAGCAGTTTCTGTTCACTCCTCACACGACTCCATTTCCTACTAGAATACAAAATGCACGCCAATAACACAGCATAAACAATCCACTGATGTTTCCTGTCGAGTAGAGGTATGGGTTATTGATTGTTCATGTCCTCCACCAATAACACACATACACTCACCGGACACTTTGTTACGTACACCTCTTCAGCTGCTTGTTAACACAAATATTTAACCAGCCAGTCTCATGGGGTAAACTCAATGCATTTAGTCATGTAGACGTGGTCAAGACGACCTGCTGAAGTTCAAACTGAGCATCAGAATCTGATGACTCTTGTTTTCTGCTGCAACATTTGGACTGTAGGATCAAACTTTGGAGTAAACAACATGAAAGCATGGGCCTATCCTGATTTGTATCAGTGGTTTAGGCTGCTGATATAATAGTGTGGGGTATATTTCCTTGGCACACTTTGGTCCCATTACCACCAACTAAGCATTGTTGAAACAGAGCAGCCTACCCGAGTATTGCTGCTGAGCATGTCTGTCTCTTTATGACCACAGTGTACCCATCTTCTGATGCCTTCTTCCGGTATTATAACGAGCCATGTCACAAAGCTCAAATCATCTCGAACTGGTTTCTTGTGCATGACAATGAGTTCACTGTGTTCAGATGACGAGCATCTTTGGGATGTGGTGGAACATCATGGATGTGCAGCTGACAAATCTGCAGCAACTGTGTCATGCTGTCATGGATCAAAATCATTGAGGGATGTTTGATCACCTTGTTGAACCTGTGCCACAAAGAAATAATGCAGTTCTGAAGGCAAAGTGAGTTGGTATCAGCAAAGTGTACCTAATAAAGTGTCCAGTGATTGTATAAGGAAGCCCAAAGGGTGGACTGCACAGTGACTGCTACTAAAGCAATGTGGCAGTGTGTGGAAAATGCACTTTACATGTTCTAGCATGTAAATAAGCTGCATGTGTGCACACCAGCATGTTTGATTGGGCCAATAAACTCTATCGCTCCCTTCTGCACACCTCACATACACCTAGGAGCTTTGACGGGCATTGATGAGAATGATCATTGAGGAGTCACCCAGAAAAACACACCAATATCTTCTCTGCTGCTGCACATTATCTCAGTGAACTCCTGTCACTGTGAGAAGACCTCACAAAGGGATTAAAAGTTGACTAAAACGAAAAAGGTCAGAGATGAGAGAAAAAGAGAAGATCTGCATTGCTGTTGCATTCAACAACAGCACAGATTAAATTATTGAGCTATATAATCTTATTCTAACGTCTTTAGCATTCTCTGTGACCCTGAGGAGCACATATGGGTGGATTTTAACAGATACACTGAAAGCATAATATAAAGAAAATGCAGGCCCGATTTATTTTCTGTATTTTTTTTAGTTAATGGTTAAAGCATACTGTGTGCCGTAAGAACTTGTTCACTTATCATTTTCTTCAGTTGAAATACATGAAAATCAATGTTTGGAGTTTGATATGCTACTGAGAGTTGAGCCTGCAGTAGCTGCAGCTGCAGTGTTTGCTCTCTGCGTGGTAGAAAATAGAAGAAAAAAGGTTGGCACAGCCATAGGTCAACTTGCTGCATAGCAACTGGGTGCCACAGTCAGCAAACTGACCTATGAAAACACGGAGTTTGCTCCTCTCTGAGCTTGCTGTTTCAGTGCTGACAGCTTCTCAGCCTTGTACACTGCGAGGCTTAATTACAGTGACACATGAATATCCGCGATGTGCCAGCTGATATTAATGACAGAACATACAGATTCACCCAGAAGGCGGGTTCTGCACAAATTATTTTTCACAGAGAGGTCAGAGGTCAGAGTATGACAGAGAACATTTTGAACACCTGACCTTTATCCTGTCAGACTAACTTAAATATTAAATTGAGCTGGAGTCACAGTCTTGTTTATGTACACCCAAGAAGAAAACAGAGGATGAGACAGAGAAAGAAAGAGTGCTGCCCGTCAACAGGGAACCTCATGCTCGAGTTTGATAACAGTAGCAGAGGGAAAATAATCCCCACTTGCATCTAAGTACCACTCCTAGCACGTTAGGGGAGCTACATGCTAATGCTCGTGGAAGCAGGACACCAGCAGTCATGGACATTAAACCAAGACACGTTCACGTGGAGGTGTGAGGTATAACAGATGTATACAGAAAAATGTTCTCTTCATGATCTGTTCGTTCATAATCTGCACAGCTTAACTCCTGAAAATAATGGGAGCCAATTCAGCCTACTGCTCCTTCAGCCCAGACAACGAAACAGAAATTGATTACAGCTGCATCAGATGTGGATTCTTACTTTTGACGGTGAGGTACATGGACTTGCTGACATCTGCTCCCACGTCGTTGCTGACTTTACACAGGTAGAAGCCGCTGTCGTCCTCCAGCACGTGTTTGATAAGCAGCGAACCGTTGCTCAGCAGCTGGATACGAGAGCCGGTGTTCAGAGGGATGGGCTGAAACTGCGGGACGCCGGCACCTAGTGCGAGCAGGTATAGACGAGCAAAAAAAAGACAAAATCAGGAGCTGTTTTCAATCAGAAAAGAGGCATTCAGATTTATTTATACGGCTCATTCAGTGCACCACGACACAGAGAAAAATACACATATACGAAGCTAAATAGCATTACAGTACTTAACAGTAAGAGGACCTAGAATGTGTGTGTCCATGTGCATTCACTTGACCATGCATCTGTGTTTACAGATTTGATGACAAAGCCTGTCAGATTCAGCAAGGATTGTAAACATGTTTCTTAACACCAGGCCTAAATCCTTAAATCGCCAAACAGCTGCTGAGCAGAGCAAAACAGGCCGAGCTGCTGGTGTGATGCAATCAGAACAGACATAATGCTCATGTTTAACAAGAAGGCAGATTGGTGCAGAGGAACAACGGGGAGAAGGAGAGCAGGGAGGCCTTATATTGGAACTAGCCTTCGATGCAGAGCCAGGCAGATTTCTCCGCTGAAGTTAGAAGAGGATTTTCTCCTTTTTTCTTTTTGTTCTTGTGTTTCCAACTCTGGATTTAGTCTTTGCTCTTGTGTTTGCTGAATTCACCAAAAGAATAACACAGAATTGTCCTTAGAAACACATTTCTGGCCAATCTGAAAGACAAGGACACACTAATCCTGGAGCAGTGGGTTTGATGCTTTGCGCTGTTCTTTATCTGCAAAAGTCAAATATGACTGACATTTGAAATTCATTCTTAAAATTTTTCAAAATAACTGCACAAAATCTGTCCGGTACCTGTCTGAAGTCTGGTAACAGATGAGTAGGAAACTGTCTCTGTCTTTTAAATAGAAAATTATATAATCAGTCTCTTTTTACTGTTATACAATACAGTATCTCTTCCTGAACTGGCAGCCCTTAAGTCTCTAAGAAATGTCACCAACACTGAATTATAAGGCTCATATCTTTAACTAGTCTTGCTCATGTAGCATTAAACGCATGCAAAGTGAGCCAGACGTTGCATAAGCTTGTGTTAAAGTTAGCGTGTACAGATTAGACCATTTAGGGAGCTGTGGGTATTTGCTGTTTAATTAAAATGCAGTCAAGTGGCCGTGGCTAGAGAAGGGTCAAGTGGTGACTTTGTTCCTGCTCCCCTGGCTCTTAGAGAGGGAGAGGGAGGTAGAGGTGTTCTTCCTTGAATTATGGATTCTGCATATCCAAATAGTGCTAGTCGTTATGTTAATAGCAGTTGACCTTTACTTACTGTTCCATATCTCTCGGAGACACTCATCTGGCTCTTAGCTATTACTGTTGGAGTAAAAGCATGCCAGGCAGCTATTCTCTGGACAAACTGCAGTCTGGCTAACAACAAATTAGGAATTAGCGAGTTAAACTACCTGCCCTGGATAAGTTGATTTTCATTGTCCCTTTGCTCTGACAGCTATCCTGTAGAGAAACAGGAAGTGTGTGAAATGCTGAGGTAAAAAGGTCCCAGAAACCAAAAAATAGGACTGACTGGTAGTCTGGCTTAAGCAAACCTGACCAATAAAGCTAGTTTCAAACAGTACAAGTGAGTAGACACATGCTGAGCTCAGGCCGATCCCTCCGTACATACTGATCAGGCCTGGTCAGACACTGCTAATCAGGCACAGACATGCACACGAGCACACATAAATCCCATCAAAGGGTGAAAAACAGATCTGATTCTTTCGTTCCTTTGATCATGGCACCGAGCACACAGACACACACATGCACACGCTCTGCTCCTCGTTGGCTGTTGTGTTTCTCTTGGTGAAGCTTCATCCCAGGTTATATGGATGATGGAGCAAACATCTGGGGCCCCTCTCTTCATCTGCCCTGCTCAAGTGGCTAAACTCACCTGCTGCCTTGCTGCCTTGCTGCCTGTCTGTCTGCTTCAGTCTGTCCTCGTCTTTTTCTATCTGATGATTTTCTAACGATGCAGGTGGAAACCGTGAAAACTAACAGCCCTAAATTGAAGTGATGTGTGTGTTTGTATGTCCTGCACATTCATAGACATGTATGCCAGCCGCAGATAAAGAAAGTAGAGCCCACTTGCAAGCAGAGTCATTTCTCCCTGTTTTGACTGATGTCTGCACCTCTTTTCACATGTTCAAGCATCTTCCCTTTACATTCACTTCATTTAACATACCTTTGGAGTGTTCCCAAACGATGGTAGGTGGTGGATAACCTTCAGCGGAGCAGTTAAGAGTCACAGTTTTGCCATAGATCCCATCTTGATCCTCAGGCTGAACCACAAACTGAGGAGGCACTGTACACAGCAACAAACACAACACATAGCAACACTTCATGGTGCTTCCCAGCTGATTTTACTGATAGATGGAAGGTGGATGCTGTCTTACCCCTAACAATCAGCTGGCTCTGGTGCTCCACAACAGCAGCTTCATTGCGGGCGATGCAGGTGTAGTTGCCGTTGTGGTCGGGTGTTAAGTTGGAGATCCTCAGCGAGCTGGTAAAGTCTATGTTGTCCACAGTCACGCCCAAGCTGGCTGGGATCGGTCGCCCGTCCTTCTGCCACGTGATGTCCAGCGGTCGGTCACCCGACATGACCACACAGGGGATGAAGACGCGTTGGCCGATGGTGAAACGCTGAAACTCGAAGGGCTGGATGTAGGGAGGGACTGCAGGTGGAGGGGTTGGGGGGTGGGATAAAGATCAAATATGATTACAAGTCTTCAAAAATCATCTGAACTCTCTGGATTCTGTTAAAGTTACTGTGTCCCTTATTGAGACTAACCCTATAAGCATCACTCTCTCTCTCTTTGTTAAGAAAACAAGAGGTCACTGAAAGAACATAAAAGACTTGAATAGCAAAACATGCTGCAATAATTCGTTGTCATTCCCAGGCTGGAACATTTTGTCCTTAGAGTGCATAGAAAGTGAGAAAGAAAATAAATAATAATAACTTTCAAGGTGATTTGTTGTGACTCTTTAGAAAAAGAAACCTTAACAAACCTGAGCCTTTTTCCTTTATCTATAAATGATCATATATCAAGCTACTAACCTACACCTACGTGCATTAACATCTAGCTGCAACAACACTATCAAATTATAGCACTGAGCAAAAATCATGATTACAGAAATATTTATATTTGCATTTATATTACAATATAAAGAATTAACTACTTTAAATTAAACAGAGGCTACATCCCTTGCACCACCTCGTTCTTCAATGCACCTGTCTTGAATAACTGAAATTCAGAAACAAAGTAAATCTATCTGCACAATATAATCACAGTTACAATATGATCTATTTAAATTGACTGCGCTATATTCTCTGGGAAATCTCCAGCCATCACACAAGTCATCTGCGCGAGCGTCCATTCAGTTCAAATAACACTGAAATAAGCAGCACTTTAGCCGCTTATTTAATTCACAACAAAGTGGAGATAATGGACTCCAGGGATCCCCAAAGACACTTCGGCATTTTAAGCATGAGCAGAGTAAATTAACAAATGCACTCCCTTACTATAGCACCGCTGGGAAGGGTTGCTTTATATCATCACTCTCTCTTTCTCACTCTCTTTCTTCCTCCGTTTCCCTCGCTCCGTGGGAAAGTGTATTATAGTGACAACAACATTACATACTGTACAGAGGGAAGGAAATGAGACATAATGGGGAAGCCCGTTTTTTTAGTATAATCTATTACAGTTGTAAGATCTCAGTGGAGATCAGTCAGTCAGCCCTGTAATATCAGCTGCCATCTTCACTTATTCTTCATAAGCCAGACTAATGTACCCAGGAATATCAGGTAGATTAATTAATTTAGTCCGGAGAGATCTATTTATATCGTTGCGTCTGGATGGGAGGAGAAGAGCGAGCCGAAACCTTTTTTCACCACTGTATCACACAAAGTTGGAACTGTGACAGTTTCCCACAAAACCTGTGGGGGAATATGCCTATACCTTTTGGCTAAATTTGACGTGTGAAGATCAATACCACACATGCAATACTATACAGGGTAATGGCACATTTTTTAGCTCAGATTTTTAACATTAAATAAATGTAATACTACATATTAATTGTTGAGCTGCAGAGGGAAGTGTCGGTAGGTAGAGTTTATGACTTTTAATGAAGTTAGGCTAGTTTTTCCAATATTTATGCCGGGCTTGCTTGTAAATGTTTGTTAATTTGTGAATTGATGAATTGTAGTAAGAAAGCGCTTTGAGTGCCCAAACTGAGTGAAAAAGCGCTACATAGGTAGCGGCTCGTTTTACCATGAAGTGGTAGAGAAATATCTATGTTTATATGTCTGTGAAGGTTCTCAGTCATCCAGGTCATCAAAGTCAAAGGAGCTTGTGAAGAAAAGCTCCTTTGACTAGAAAAACTCAGGAGAGTTTTCTCCAAGCATGACATCCCGGTGCATTTCAGACCCAGCAACACACTCAGACAAAAACTGGTTCACCCGAAAGACAAAACTCCAAAACACAAACTTAACAATGTGGTGTATGCTGTACAGTGTAGCGAGGAATGCCCAGACCTCTACATTGGAGAGACCGAACAGCCACTTCACAAGCGTATGGCACAACATAGAAGAGCCACCTCCACGGGACAAGACTCAGCAGTCCATCTGCATCTTAAGGATAAAGGACACTCTTTTGAGGATGCCAATGTTCACATTTTGGACAGAGAGGACAGATGGTTTGAAAGAGGAGTGAAAGAAGCCATCTATGTCCACTGTGAGCGACCATCTTTGAACAGAGGCGGTGGTTTATGACACCAACTGTCTCCCATCTATAATCCAGTTTTGAGTTCCCTCCCCAGACGCCTTAACGCCCACTCACATCCTGGGCCATCTGACCTCAGGAAATCGCATGACAAGGTGGGGCCAGGTTTCACAATGAGCTCACCCGAAACCCTGGCTTGATTGGGACCCACACCCATTTTCACACCTTGGCTCAGGTGATTAGAGGATCATCAGGGGGTCCTTTTGTCCCTCTTTGGGGGGATACTCCCACTGGGTTTAAATCTGGGACTCTCTGCCATTTGACCTTAGAACTGAAGAAGCTTCTCGGATGAGAGGTGAAACGTCTTCAAGCAACTTAAAGTCCAGACCCTTTTTCTTCGCAAGCTCCTTTGAAATCTATGTTTATAGGACGGTATCATCATCCTGGTACCCTTGACAAAAGGTCAGTAGTTGTTTTTTCCCATATGCTTTTGGATTATTGCAGAAAATAAGTGTAAATGCATGAGTACTTAGTGACCTTTTTATGTTTTAGAAATGCAAATTTCTAAAGCATGTGTTAACCATAGACCATTCGATCAAAAACCAAGAACACAGACTTAAAGAGAAGGGAGCTCGAAGGGCAAAGTGATGTTTTATTTCTGTAGCATTAACTTTGTTTGTCTCCAAGCACTTTTTTTTCCTCAATGTGACTGTGGCATTAGCTAATTTCAGTAATGATCTGTGTGGTGTGTTTTGGAGCATTTAGATATGATTTGCAGTAGGCACATACATGGTTTTCAAATCCACATAGAAACCAGATTAACATATCACAACATAGTACCTGCATACTCAAGGTGCTGAACAACCTTGCTAGTATTTGCTGATAATGCAATGTGCGATGTGCAATAATCTTTTCTGGCACAGTTGTATTTTTACTGAGTTGTATATAGCACTTGTATTCTATTTTTATCTTATTGCATATTTTATTCTATTTTATTCTACTGTATATAGTATTTTATTTTATTCTATTCTGTACAGTTGTGTACTGTATTTATTCTTATTTTATTTTATTCTAATTTTTGCTTCATAACTTTTGCACTGTCCACTTCCTGCTGTGACAAAACAAATTTCCCACGTGTGGGACTAATAAAGGTTATCTTATCTTATCTTATCTTATCTTATAACTTGATAAACATGGCTATCTTGTGTTCCAAGAAAAAACAAGATCATATGAAGTTAAACACTAAATGCTATAAAATGTCAGTTTGCTAATTAATGACCACCCTTTATATGCAGTCTATGCACTAATAATCACAGAACTGGTTTCCCAAATAGATTTAATAACAGTATGTCACCAATAACAAATTATAAAGCACATACAACGTATTTTTAGCGGCATCAACGTTCTCATTTCTTATGCAGGGCATCCTGATAGTAGTCACAGCGATTCACTTAACTTTGTTCATGTTACAGCCTTAATATAAAACAGGTTAAATTAATTATTCACCTCAAAATTCAACACACAATACCCCATAAAGACAAAATTAAAAAGAGTTTGCTTATTTATACCAACATTTCTATATCTACTCCATACTGGTACTCAGGTTGTTGCATTCTATTTATCTGTATTACTTATTACTTGTTATTCTGTTTCTTCGTTATTCTGTTTCTTTCGCTCTGGGACTGTGTGCACGTAATTTCGTTCCACCTCATGTAAACTTGTGATGCAAATGCCAATAAAAGAATCCTTGAAATTCTTGCAATTTTGTTAAAAATAAAACAAAAATGAATAATGGCAAAATGTGAAACAAGTGAAGTGCTGTAAATACTTTCCGGATGTACTGCAGCTTTCTAATGACTTTATGTCAAAGAGTAATCAGAGTAAGAATAACACATCAAGGTTGCCAACGCCAACTTGGTCAGCTGCAGTTTCATTGGACTTACCTCTCACTCGGACGTGGACGCTCTGGGAGTCCATCTTGTTGGGCTGAACCATCACCTTGCAGTTATACTCGCCGGCATCCACCTGCTGCACGTTACTTAGCTTCAGCGTGCCGTTGTTCTCGAACGCTCGCTGCCTGTGGTTGAAAGGTAGCAGCGCGGAGTTCTTGTACCACTTTATGGAATAGTAAGGGTAGCCAATGACGCGACAGTGAACGAAGGCATCCCGTCCAGCGATTGCGGTGATGTTTTTCATTGGACGAATGCTGGCTCGGCCTAAAAAGGCACAGAGATTAAAAATTTAAGATTTTAAGGACAGCGGTATTCACAGAAAATCACAACAACAGTGTGAATGAGTGTGGTTTGCTTTATTATGGTGTTTTTACAAATAGACTCGTGACTCGTTAAACGTATTCAGGATTTCAACATTAAAGTGTTTCCCTTCAGAGCTCCATAAGTCCTACCAGGCACCAAGTACTCACAGGAGATGTGAAAGGAAGCTGCTGTTTAAAGCCTTTGTTTAACTACAAGAAATAGGGCAGAACTCTAAGTAGAAGGCGGTGAAATGACAAGCAGATTAAAGTGTGCTAACTATATGAAGGAAAAGAGAGCATTAAAATAACACTGTACTACGCGTGCTTATAACTCGGCTGTAATACATTCTGTTTCCCATCAAATGTTATACATGCTGAGCCTCATTCTGTGTCTCATAAAATGGAAACAGAGTAATTGCTTTAGAATCTGATCGAGAAGAGTCGAATTGGCTGCTTGAGTAAATACACACAAACACATATGACTCGCACACACAAGCACACCGGGGGATAAATGTATTCAAACAGAAGAAATGCATTTTTCTTCTGGCTATTTACAAACCATATCCAGATACGCTTACGAGCAGCAAACCAGCATAATTCATTTGACCTAAAATGCAAGCGTGTTGAAAAGCACAGTAACAATTTGGAGAGAAAATTACAAAGCAACAATTTTAGAAAAGTATACGTGGTTTAGGATTAAGAGACAGTAACAGGAAAACAAAACTGGGGCAAAATCAGTCGCTGGAGAGCAACTTAAAAGAAGATGTAAGTGTGAATAAAGATTTCAAATTAAAAATAAAATAATAGCAAAGAAAAAAACAAAGACCAAATTTTAAGAACAAGTTTTTCGCAGATAAATTCCAGATCCAAACAACAAGCAGCTCTCATATACGACACAGAGACAGACACATAGAGAGACAGACAGGTATGTGTATTTGTTCTTGGAGGAGCTGATTTGACAAGCACCTCTTACGTTTATTCGAGCCTGGTGGTACACGACCCCGGCCGAGTTGCTGCACGTGCACCGATACACCCCGCCGTCTTGCACCTGGGTGTGCGTGACATTGAGCTGGCTGACCACGTGGCCCTCGTGGGTCTCGTAGTGGCCCAGGTGGTGGTGGCTGTCTTTGATGACGGGGTCGTCGTCCAGCGACCAGGTGCACCTCGGAGGCGGGGTGCCCTTGACGTTGCAGACCAGGAAGACGGGCTCGTTCGGGTTCACCACCTTCTCGCTGAAGGAGGACAAGATTTTTGGGGTACCATCTGTGACAGAAGACAAAAGTGGAACGTGGTGGTGAATAAAAGAGAGGCAAAGTCACACAGAAGTACTAAGTTTAAAAGTGAGAGCGGTTTAGTGAATAATGTTATCATAAATTAAATATTTTGGGGGTAGTTTGTTGTTTTAACCCTGTAACGCCAAGTGTATCATATTTGATATATGAGATTTTGAGACCTCGACATCATCGGTGTGAAAAACCTAATGTATACAATCAGACACACGCAATATTACTGTGAGTAATAAAATAACAAAAACGCCAGATGTAGCAAAAATGACTGAGCAAATGGAGATTCATGTATGCAAATTGCTATTTCGTTTTTTAAAAACGCATGAATCAGGCTTTACAGGATTGACAAACAAAGCTGAAACGTGCACATGTGGAAAAAGGGAAAAGGAAATGCGTTATATTGTCGATCCCTGACAGGATTCAAACCAGTCACAGATGAAATCGTGTATGTTAGGTCACCGTGACACACCTGTCTTCAATATATTTTTGTATTTTAAAGGGCAACTGTGTAAAAACTGAATATACCTGCTGATATCTCATTTTATAATCTCGGTAGTTTTGGACACAATAACAGCTTCACTTATGTGTTTCATAGTTCATCAAACAACGGCAATAAGGCATATGTAAAAAGGCTGACTCAAAGTGTGGGAGAGTGGGGAAGAAATGCTAGACTTTAAACAATTCCCAGGCAGAAACAGGATGATTACTGATCTTTTCTCACGTACCACTCAAATTAAAAATTTGTGCTGACTAATTAACCGAGCCAGTGAGTTTGTGTTGGGCACAAATCACAGTGAGCCAGTTTGATTCCTTTCTCACTACTCACTAAAATGGCCGTGAGAAATACAAATGTAAAAGAATTATTTGAATGAACATCAAAACGTCTGAAACAATGTATATCTAGTGATTTTCAACTAGTGCTTTGAGACACAAAGGGAAGCTCCTAAATATCACTGAACTCTGTTGCACCAGCTGTGTAATGAATCTAATATGTATATTTCTTAAACTTTGCAAACTAACTAAGCTAATGTGCCTATTGGGGTTTTGCAGACATGTGATTGCTAACAACATGGTGTTAACCTGTCCACCTATAACAATAATGATGGTGACAATGTAGGGCCTAGCAAATAAAGCCCCAGTGACACAGTTGTGTGCTCCCCACTGGCTAGCAAAGCTAGTCTGCTAGCTACCAAAATGGTTTGGTAGCTAGCACCCCTCTCTGGTGTTGACCATGCCAGCATGTCTACAAGCTACTCTGAGTGGTGGCAAAACTGGAAAGTGAGAAAAAAACATAAATAGTTTGCCTTCAGTGCAAAAGTTACAGCTTTTGAAATCTGGATGCAAAATTTGTTAGCACTTGGCTGGTAGCTGGCAATCCACATTTTTCTTGCAAACTCCTGGTAACTGCAGCGATCTTCTAGAAATCAAGGCAATCATAAAGATGGCTTTGTGGCACAGCACACTTTGTGATCAATTTCACCAGGTGACTGCCAGCAACCTCCAGGTGCAACTCACTAACCAGTCGGTAATTACACATTTTTCCACTTTTGGGCAAGTGATGTAAAATCTTTGTTCATCTGATACAGCTTCTGCTGAAATCCTGCATAAAAAACAGGTAAAACTTTTTCTGTCATTTACTCATTAGTCAAAACACTTTTATCCCCTGTATTGTCTACATACTACTCTTTGTAATATCCAGACGCAGTATACATTTGTTGTTGGAGACAAATCTTTTTTTCCTTTAGAAGAAAACATTTTTTGTTAATAAAACAGTGATAGAAGGCAGCAAAAGGAAAGGAAAAAAATCATGTCTTTCTGAGAAGACTGCCATTTTTTCATTAAAAACATAGATCCATGCGCTTTTCTACCAGACACAGAGAGTTGTCGGCTTTTCAAATGTCTGTGTCTGCCTGCTGCTGCTGCTGCTCTCTGATAATCTAGGTGTATTCCACATGATTATAGATTATCAATATCTCCTTTTTACAGCTCCCTGGCCACAGGAGACAGTTGCCTAAGCAACGCTTCCAAGGTAAGCTAATGGATTAAAGAGTGTGTGCATGTATTTTTGTATGTGTTTGTGAAGTGTGGGGCAATCATTCTAGTGGTGGCAGAGAATCGCAGCAGCATGCCATTAACACATAAACCCTATTGATCTTCAAGGCCTGAATCTGTTTGTGCTAACTCACTGAATATGTATAGGACAGCTGCTACTGTGTAGCGTTTTGGTCAGTATTTGTGTGCTTGGATACCTTTGCACCAGTGATGCCATTTTACCTTCAAGGATAACCTGAACAAAGTCCTGTGCAGACATCTTGCCCTTCCTGGCGAAGCACTGGTAAGCCCCGCCGTCACTTTTCGACATTCCTTCCATCATGAGGTTCTCCCGGTTTAGCCCAATGAAGCGAACATTGTTGCCAGGGTAGATGATCTCTCCGTTGCGATACCATGACAGCTCGTATTCATCTGAGCCGCTCACGCTACAGGACAGAGACACCTTGCTACCCACGCTGCCCTTCACCTTTCGAGGGCTGACCACTACTTTCAAGGGTTCTGTGGACACAGAAATCAAAGAGATGTTTAAGAAAAAAAATTGGGCAGTAAATATAATAATGAGGTACAGTATGATTATCGTTATATTTGTCCAAGTTCAATGTTTATTCTTAATCATTAAGAATGCTAGCGCTAACATTTGATTCTCATCAATACAGTACATCACTGGATCAAACAAAACAAGCAGGGTGTCACTTGCTATCACTAAACACAGCCCCCAGTGGTGCTGCTGGTGCAGGACTCAGTTGCTGGCAAATCATTTCAATCTCACACACACGTATTTACTGTTGTAGCTTCATAATCCTTAATTAACTCCTACAAGGAGGTTATGTTTTTGGTAGCATTTGCCTGTGTGTGTGTCATTCATTCTGTCTGTAAACACCAAAGTGAAAAAGTTTTAAATGAATTCTGATATAATTTTGTAGGGTGTAGAGTGGGGTCATGTTAACAATCCTTTAAAATTCAGCTTACATCCACCGATGTCTTCAAGGTCAACTCAATGATTTATTATTGAAAACTGACAAAAAGCCTCATACCTTAGAAACTACAAATATTACAAGTGTGGTGTGTGTTGTCAGCATATAGAAAGTTCTATAAAGAAAGAACGATTTAAAATCATGTCGCATTTGACCTCTGACCTCCTTCAGGGTCAGCAGATTCCTCTGAAGGCTATGTAGAGCTATTTAAATCTATGTTTCTTACTGACATTGCTTGTATTGACAACATATAAGCATACAGGGAATCACATATGTGGATTCTAGTCTACAAAGTACATTTAAAAAGAACAAAGAAAAGAAAATTAATATATACAAAATATAATGGTATATTCTTACAAGTAAATACTGCCCATTTTACTCATATGAACCAAACTAACCATCCACTCTCTAACAAGTGCCAAGGCTGTTTTTTTTTCACTCATTTCACTTCATTACTCTAATACAGCAGCTTCGGCTACCCACAACATAGAGGAACCCCTGAATTTTATAAAGCACTTACGTTTGACATACAGGCGACCCATAACCTCCGCGGTGCCATAGCTGTTCCACACTTCACAGACATATGTTCCCGAGTCACTGGGCTGTGTGCTCTCTATCAGCAACCCCGAGGTTGTCTGGTGAATGCGACTGTCGAGCTCCAAGGGGCTGTTGTCCTTCAGCCAGCGGTATTTGGGCGTTGGGTAGCCTGAAGCCTTGCAGGGCAGCTCCACCCGATGATTAATCATCACCTCTCGGTGGTCAAAGCCATCCAAGATGACTGGCTCAGCATTGGTGGGGTCTGGAAGGAGCAGAGAATTTAGTGTTAATTAGTGGTGAGCGTTGCCAGCCGCTCGACAGTCTAATCCAATATTGATTCTTTGGGTCAACATTCAGTTCTACATACTGTATATTTTGTTACGTGGTGGAAAAGAGAGAAAGAGACTTGCTTCTGTAATTTACCGCAGTTTCACTGTCTCCTACAACCGAATTCAGACATACTAAATAAATGAAGAATATAAATGTGCAGTTCATGCTAAATGACTTCCTTTTATCAAACTCTGCTGCAATTTTATAAGAGGCTCTTTGCTGATACCTCCTGGTTTGTTTACTTTTATCTAACATCTGACACAATGACGATGAAAAAGACAGAATAGGTCACTGCATAACTCAGTTTTGTCTGCAACACACCATATGTGGAGATGCAGCTTCTTTATCTTATGACATTTTAAAATGCCCAACCCAACTCTAAATTTTTAATGTAGGGATGATCCCAGTATCAAATATGAAAAGCGCATATATATTTGTAACTGTTGACAAAGTGTTATCTTTAAATGCAGTACTGACCCGACACAATGAGACGTGCACTGTTGCTCTGGCGAGTTTCACCGGTGTAGCGGTGACGCGTGGTGCAGCGATAGTTATTCAGGCCATCCTCAGGCAGGACGTCCAAAATATACAAGGCTCCCGTGGATGTGATGAGATATCTTTGTCCTGGAGAAGATAAGAAAGAAAGCAGTTGTGTGGTTGTCTTATAGCATCACAACAGCTTTTACAATATAAAGAAAATGCATTCACTCCAGCACCACTGAGAGATTTTCTCTCTTCCTCCATAGGGTGATAATGAATTTCTAATGTCACAGATGTCACATATAAATACACACCACAAGAAATATCATCTTAAATGATGCTGTAACTGCTATAAATATTGAATTAATCATGTACAAAATATACAAATTAAAAAATCAGCCCACATATTGTGTTTATTATACAAGTCCTTAACCTTTAACAGCTTTTATTGTCTTGTCTTTGTGCTGTTGCAGTAGCCTCACTGGCGCCATAGTCTGTTACAGAAAACCAATCCCTCTTATGCTGTCACAGGCAGTTCTGTAAGTACGGTAATATTATGTTAATTCTGCAGATCAAACGAGGCTGAGTGGGGTTGTCACCATCCATAAGAAAAGAAACCTTCCTCACAGCCATCACGTGGATGCCCACAGTCCCATGGGAGCAGATTGACGTCAAAACTGATTGAAAAAGCAATTTACAGGATATTGTCTTCTCTGTGCAGTGGTGGGTATGCTACGACAGAGATAGCACAGGAAGCCTTTCGGGCTAGAGAGAGTCCTACAACAGCAATAGGTGATGACGACCGGGTCGAGAAGAAAAATATCGTACTGTGCCATCACGGGGTTGCAAAGCTGCAGCAGTACCCGTTCGATTTTTCTAAATCCTTTTTGGCACTCTAGTCTACTTTTTTTCCTCCACATAAATATAAGATATAAAGTGAACCCAAACAGAACTATAAACTATACTTAGAGTCCAAAAAAAAGTATTTGGCATTTTTGTTTGTTAGCCAGATCAAGCTTTAATTTGAACATATACTTGATATTACTGCACAAAAAATGAAGTTATGAAATTGCCCATGGTGCACAAATTGCAGTTTTTTTAAAAGTACAATCTCAATTCTTAAAAAGTAGGAACGTTGTGTAAAATATATCAAATCTTTAAATGGAGTCAATGCACAATTTTAGGGAAAATGATGTGCTCATTTTAAATTTGATGGCAGCTACATGTATAGAAAGTTCGGACAGAGCCGCGTTTACGACTGTGCAGCATCAACAGTTCATAAACTTCTGGCAAATGAGGAGTCCACCTGCTGGACCAATGGGAGATGGGAATGTTGTTTGATAGAGGATTCTAGCTGCTGAACAGTCCTGGGTCTTCTTTGTTGTATTTTTCATTTCATGATGCTCCAGACGGTTTCAAATGGTGACCGCCTGGACTGCAGACAGTGCAGTTCAGCTGTGATTTAGCATTGTCTTACTGAAATATGCACGGCCTTCTCTGAAGAAGATGTCATCTGGATGGGAGCATTTGTTGCTCTAAAACCTGTATGTATATTTCAAGGTTGATGCTGCCTTTTCCAGATGTTCAAGCTGCCAATTTAAAAAGAACTAATTCACACTAACACCATTAAAGATGCAGGCTTCTGGACTGAATGCTGATAACAAGCAGAATCGTCCCTCTCCTCTGTCTGGGTGACACGACAACTATGTTTCCCAAAACGAATTTTGATTTTTCTGACCAGTAACAGCGCTCCCCATTGGTTCAGTCCATTTTAAATCAAATTAAACTGGCCCAAAGAGGAGGCCAGCGTTTCTGTTCACTTACAGCTCCATTTCAGACAGACTTCTAACCTCCATTTCTGAATGGCACCGTGAACTTTCTGGAAGACTCATGCCTGTTTTAATGCAATTCGGCATTGAAGACTTGACTTTTGGGTTTTCTCCAGATTCTTTAAAACTTTTAATCAAATTATATAATGCAGATGATAGAAGATATTCAAAGAGCAAAGGTTTCTGGTCAGCTGCTGTTTGTTTGCACAAAAAAGCTCAAACCAACCTCAAAGCCAACTGTTCCATTGAGAGCTGTCAGTTACTGCTGACTGTAATGATGCTGTGTGTATGACTAGTAAAAAGATTTTTAAAAATTAGTTAAAACAGTGGGATTAAATACCAAAGGCACTTGGTTAGCTAACATCAACATTTCATTCAAAAACACAAAAGGAACTTTGCACAGATAAAAACAGGTAATGGGCTCAGCAGAAGTCTTCTGACAGCTAAATCATTTGCATGGTAAAGAGAAGTCCCTCCACCACCGCACAGCAGGTAAAGCATTCTCTCCAGGACGCAGATGTAAGCACATGTTTCCTAGTTAAAGATCAAATAACAACTTCATGACAAGAAACTCAGAGCATTCTGCAGTAGATGTAAACCCCTGCTAAACCAATAAAACAACAGAAAAAAGCCAAAAGTGGACACATGTAGAGCGGTGGTAAACGAATTGAAAGAAAAAATCATGTTAAGAGGACATTGTGGACAAGATAACCAACAGTGCATACTCAAAAACATGGTTGTGCACTGGAATTTATTTGTCATTGAATGTGCCGAAGCGTTTATGGCCTGGAGTATGTACTCTGTGTCATCACCTGACTGTGCAAATATTTGGCTATCTGCTTGTGAAGATTTCGACAATAACAAGGTTATAATATGTTAATGTGCAGCTATTTTTAAGAGTGACATGTTTCATGAGGGATTTTTTCCTCAAGGAAGTTTCTTTTTTTCCCCCTGTATGTGTAGTTTGGTTGAAAATAAGCACAACGTTCATGTGCAGCAACATCCCTCACAAGAAAAACATAGATTGACAGATAAACTGTATCAGAAAAAATGAAAGTCAGTGGCTTGGATATGAATGTACAAGCCATAGTACATTCTTGCATCATTATCAAAAGGAAGAGAAACCTCCGATTACACCAAGTGGTTTAAGTCTGGGTTACTCTGATTCAACCTGAGTATAGTCAAACTAAAAATTAAAATTAGACATTAAAAAATATGTTGTTAACTAAAATAAAAACAAGACCTTTAAAAATGGTATGCCCATACAATGATGATTGAAAAGACAAACGAACACTGAAACTAATAAAAAACTTAAGAAAACTAAAAATTTAAACAACTTAAAAAATGAATGAGATAAAAGTAAAAACAAATTAGAAGACAGAAAAATATAACAACTTACAGTAAGATCTGTACACCCTCCTATTTTCTTAAGGCATACTATAGTTTTTTTCATTTTTAATATATGTTTTGCATTATTTCCTGAATGCATTTGACTGTTTTTATTAGCAAAACATTTCTCTGCATATTTAATTTGCATTACATATGATATCTAAAGGAGACCAGCAGTGGTTAACTCATATAAACTGAAAGGAAGGAGCTGTGGGTATTCTATTGTTAAACAGAGACTTAACATCTATTAACGTCCTTTTAAAAAAAAATCAATAAAAAAACCCCAAACAAACCAAAAAACTAAGGACTGTAACGTTTTTTCTTTTTTTAAAAAAAATAGTTCTGGAGTGAAGAATTTTAATATTTATTATTGTGTTTAGGTCAAAATGTCCAAACAGATTTCAAAATCCGAGTAGGTGCAAAGGTTTCTTTTTCCTATGTAGGTTTGTAAATTAGATGTGACATCCCTCGCCTAACAACATCCCCCAGAAAATCAGAGAAAATTATAGAAAAAAAATGTATGTCACAATGTAATCCCGATCTCTCTCCTACATTTGGTGCAGTGGTTGGCCGCAGCGCCACGATGAGCTACAGTGTTACCAGACAGAACCAATTAGCTACAAAAACAGTGAGTGGGGAGGTGGTGAGCGAACTTAACCTAATCTTAGATTATACACTAATGCTAACATCAAACCGCTACATGTTTTAATATTCCACCGGAGACTAATATGTATGAAGAAAGCAAAGCGTGCTTAATATGCTTACATCTTATATGCATTTTAGATGTTTGCACAGACAGAGGAAAATCAACCTTGTGGGGTAAAAGCAAACAGGAGGAATACAGAGAGAGGCGAGAGAAGCAAAACAAAACTGCTCAGCTATTGTAAGCATTGACCTAGATAGAACCGACAACAGATTCCACGGATTTGATGTCCTGAAGGGGTTTCGCGGGTTTTACATACAGGGCTGTTAGATGGGCAACCAGCAAGTGGAATCTATAAAGAGAGCGAGAGAGGGTGTGACTGTGTGTGTGTGTGTGGATGCCGGCAGCCATGCATGCACGCCAGCAAGCAAGACAATTGGTAAGAGGAAATCTTCTCAGAGGTCGAGGAGGCCAGATGCGAGAAAAACAGCGCTGTTTTTCATCATCGCCTTCTCTTTTCAGCTACATTTTCACTGGTTTTGTACGCAGCTGTAGCGGCAGAGGCATTTCTCATTTATCTGATGTGTGTACCTTTACTTCACATACCGATCACTTTTTGTTGGCTGCTTTTAGTGAAAATATATGTAAGAGTGTACTTGTAAAACCCCAGAAACCATATTACAACAATGCAGCAGCAAAAACTCAATTCAAACATCTCCTCCAAAGCTGTCCACTACACACACACACACACACACACACACTGCCTCCTTCCCTTTTTCCCTCTCCTCCCTTCTGGCTTCTCCATTTTGATTCTGTACTGGTCGTCTGAAATCTCACTGTGGAATCCATCTTGAGTGAGGCAAAATGGTATTTCACTCCAGCCGCTGTGAGCTGCTGCAATTTTCTCTTCAAGCACCTCTATGCTCCTGCAATGCCTTTTAAGACGTCAGAGCTCAGTTATTGTGTTATGACAGAATGAAGTGCCGGCAAAAGGGGACACTACAGTAGGGAGGGGATTCAGAATGAGAGCTATTGTATTGAATTGTACTGCACTGTATTGTATTTCTTCTCCACAACCCGCTCCTCTTTAATTCGCTCACAGCGTTGGCTTTTAGGAGTAATTTCTGTTCAACATCAGCAAGAAATTACGTCATTTAAAAGTTAAATGTGAAAACTGTAAACTTGTGAAGACAAAGTGTATAGCACATAAATTGCTATGGGTTAATTGAGTGAGAGTGACCGAGGCCTCGGCTGGAAGATGCATTAAAAAAAATTCGGTGGAGATTTGGGTGTTATTGTCAGAGAGTGGAGTCTTTCTCTCCATTCATTTGCAGGCACTGCTACTGTAAAGTAAAAAGAGCTCCACTCCACCAGACACACTTTATCTAATCATCCCCACTTTGCCAGAGACAGAATCTAATAGGAACAGCGGGCTCTCACTCTCAGCAGGCTAAATAAGCCTCGACGTACAGATGAACTAGTGTCACAGCATCCTCGCTGCCAACAGACGCTCTGAAGTTGCTGCGATTTAAATGAGAGCCAAGTCGGTCAGATCTTAGCTGACAATCTGCATTTCAGTGACAAGCCACCAGCGTTTTTACGCGCCAATCAACATCAGCGGACCAGTGTGAACGGAAGTGGTTGAGATAACCGACATGCTGCCAATAAAACCCTGCTAATGTCGCACTGACGTTGATACCACATTATGTATATGACGCTCCTTGAGTGTGAAAGGTTAAAAATGTTTAGTAAAGGGTGTTTGCTTCCATAAAGGTTGCGCCGGTGAGTCAGTGTTGTTATTGTTTAAAGAGGAAGGTGGGACCAGCTCTGAGTAAACTGTGAGTCAGACACAGCGAGGAGGGACCCAGTTCTAGTCGGGTCAGCAGAGACGCAGAGATGATAAATGAGCTTATGAATGTTCTGGGTCTGTGTGGTACCTTCATGGCCCACTTCAACTCTCCTGTGTCACTTTTCAGACATTAAATTAAAATTAAAACATCTGTCTCATCAAAGCCTTACAGTGCGCCACACGTGTTCGAAAAGATGCAAACAGTCAAACGCTCCTCTCTCCTTCGCAGATACTGTGGTACAATCCTGGGCCGCTGCAACAGAAAAACATTATGGGGAATATAATGCATTGACTCCAGCGGTGGTGAGAAGCGAGAGTTGCATTCTGAGACTAATTTCAGAGTCGGGGTTGTGCTGCATCGGGAAACAAGTCGCAGGGGGGCCAGACGTTGGCCAGCTTTAATCTAAGCTGATTGAGGTCAGACCGCAGGACTGAACTTTCCACCGCAGAGCTCCTCGGGGCAGCACGGCTACACAAAGAGAAACTGAAATCAGTGCTGTGACCATCCTGCAGGAAACCAGGAAAATATTTGTTGTTAAACTGCTTCTCGGACTATCTGGCTACTAATGAACTGTATAACAGCCGTGCTTTGAAACTGTTACAGATTCACTAAACTAAACTGAAACCCTCAAATGAAACTGAATATGAGAATAAGAATAAATGTATGTTACCTGAAAAGGGACAAACAGTAATCATGATTCATATATTGTGCATATGACATCAAATAGGCTCCTCTACTGTGAGGAGCAGCAGTAAGTACATTACAGCATGAGTTATGTGGGTTACTACAGGCTGCATAATCTGGTGGAAGTGAAAGGAATTAAGTGAATTAGTCCTCTGGAGGTATAGTGTGTAGTGAGGCGTAATTCACTGAGCTCAACCAAAAGTGAAGTGTAAAAACAACCAAAAAAACCACACTACCCTAACCGTACATTCAGTTAAAACAAACTGTGATGCATTTGTCCGGTTGCTGCTTTGTGTGGGTTGGGTGAGAAAGCTGACCTTCAAATCCTCCTGCTGACTAAATTACCAGTCTATTATGGTCAATATAGAAAAATATGTTGAGTTCCAAATGATCCCTGTGGTGCTTGTGGTTTGTGTTAGAGATGGGTAGCCTGATCCAAGGATCGATAGTATCCATACCAACGCTGGTATTGGAATGATACTAGCACGATAGAGGAAAGAAACGATCAATCATAAGTATGTAGCCTGCTGGATTGTGTTTTTGAAAATTAAAAAAACTCTAACACTGCACATTTACATTCCAGGTCTCCAAAAAACCAGTTTAAAAATACTGAAAAAATGAATAGTGTGTTTTGTTGTGTTAACTAATTGCTTTCAGAGCCATACCAAAATTTTCAACACTAGTTTTGAAAGCAACTAAAACAGCATAACTGCTACCAAGTTTGTGTGCTGTTTCTGAACTGTTCAGATAACAGTCAGTCTTTGTACGTCATGGTAACCATGGGGATAGATACATGGATAAAGCCGCCTCCACGCCTGTAGAGACTCGCTTGTCATGGGTCGCGTTGAAGCTGATGGTTGGCCGCCCGCAGACCTACTAGTCTCCAGTTGTGGTCACTCGCGTTTACTTCATATTCATCTCACCAAGTTCTTGGCATCGTCCAGTCTATATGTCTAACATTATTTCATGGCCACTAGTGGACATTCGAGCATCCGGATGGCATATCTCAATAAACAGTATTATTTTGTATTGTTGGTACTTGCTTTAATTGCACAAAAGTTAAGAAAAGTTTGACTTTTGGGACTACTTTGCATTACTAGACTTTTTGTTCATGTTTTTCATGCCTGCAGTTGCTCAAAGTCACCAAATGTCATTGACTTTCTATGGCACTCATCACTTTAAATCACTTCCTGTGTGGACACTAGGGCTGCCACGATTAGTCGACTAGTCACGATTACGTCGACTATCAAAATCGTCGACGACTGATTTAATAGTCGACGCGTCGTTTGAAGCTTTGTAAGATCACAAAAGACGCAGGAATAAGTAGTAGGATTTAAGAGTGTAATAACGGACTGAAACAGAAGATGGCAGCACTGCATGTACAAGGATGCCAGCTGCCGTTAAACCCCGAAGAAGAAGAAGTAGCTCTGTCCCAGAATTCATAGCGCAGCCCAGCTCAGTTTCCAACAATGGCGGCAGCTAGTTAGTTTTAATATTACTCTTATTATTCTTTCTGGGTTACAAAATAAACGTTTAACATATTTTCAGGCGAGAATGTAACTGTGTAAACCTCAAATATCTGCTCAGTTTATCAAGACACCACATATTTTCAAAAGCGCTCCGACGTTTTCGGAGACGTCTGTTAACCACTAGCTCGATAGCTAGCCGGGGGCAAGGCTCACTAGAGCCCGTGAGAACACCGGACTCCCGGCAAATCGTTTTCAAACCCACCGCCGTCTTTCGCTACTCAGGTTAAACATACATAAGTCACTTAGATAACTTAAAAATGTTATTGTTTGGCTTTTTTTTTAGTATTTTATTTGTTCCTGAGTAAACCGGTTTGCCTGAGATTAAAGTTATAGTTTTTACACAGCTGAATAAACGTCAAGCAGACAACTGGTTATCAGAAGTGTGAGATGCTCGAGAATATACTCTGGTGTCCCGTTATATTTTAGATAGCAAGGAGTTTATTAAACTTCACCGAAACAATCTGCAGATTTCATTAAAATTTAATAAACTATCATCTTGTCTTTATTTTTAGTTAGCACATACTTTAAACACTTAAAGCTGTAAGCTAATGATAGTTATATAAGAGCAGATGCATGCTGGTGCAATAAGCTGTACGCTTTACGTCCAATGGATGCATGATCTGATTAGTCGACTAATCGCAAAAATAATCGGTGACTAGTCGACTATCAAAATAATCGTTTGTGGCAGCCCTAGTGGACACAGGAATACCACAACATTAACTTGATGGAAAAGACTCCATCCAGTTGTATCTGTAACCTCTGTGTAATTTTTTCCATCTAAAAATGCAATGATTTAAGGCACTTAGTCTCATGCAAACATGTACGTATGGCTAGTTTGAATGTCTTGTGAGTCACAGCAAAACAAAAGTCCAACCTTAAAACTTGCGGTTAAGTAGGCAGTGTGTCACGGTGGAGGAAAACAAAGAAAATGGGTTTTTGAATAAAAGTCTAAGAGGTGAGAAAATAGTTATAAAATACACGATTTGTCTCAAGGCTGGAAAACTGAAGAAAAAATCAATTCTACATCATATTTCTTATGAGGTAGCAGTTAAAATATAAAGTTGTTTTTATAGTACCATCACCTGGCCAATCAGTGTGGGGTGTTTTTTTCCATGGCAGAAGAAAATTGCTCAAAAAGCTCGAAACAATTGTTTAGAGGGGAGAAAAAAAGCAAGAATGCAGACTTTCAGTGGATGAAAAGCAAATGCAAATACTGAAGCTAACACTAAAATCAGGACAAATCTTCAGCACCTGTAAAAGTCACCTATAAAAATGTCTTTCTCTCGATGCACCTGCAGTGTGAATAGATTCAAGGAATACAAGTAAATGACAGAGCTGCCATTGAAGCCCGAGTGAAGAAAGCATCCTTGATTCAGTCAAAAGTTTTGGCATCAGAGCTGGAATACTAAGAGACTCTCTGTCTCTTATTCAGCCTCAAAAACCTCTGTGTTCCTGTTTGGCTCATTCTACTTCCTCTCCTGCTTCTTCACTCGCTAGCGCTTGGTCTCTCTCTTTCTCCTCCTCTCCTGGCTCTCCCTCTGTGTGCTGAATGCTAAAACAGTGGCTGGCTGTGTCAGAACACTGCAATGAAACCTGCAGTCTCAAACGCCCACATCAAGAAAACACCTACCTTTACCGAGACACTGACCTACAAAAACTTTTACATATTTAAATTGCTAAATGTCCATTAAGAGGTGAACATTTGTTTTGCATGTTTGGAATAATATTTAAGAATAAAATCATGTATTTTTTTTATCAGATCATTCATAGAATAAATACTAATAATTATATTAATCATGTGTGCCAAAAGAATAACTCATACACCGAAACATTAACAAGAGATATGCCAAAGTGTCACAATGTATATTTCTGCATCTAGTGTTGCAGCTACAACAAAACACGATTAACATCAATAAAAGCTAATGTGGGTGCAATAACACTGAAATACTATATGTTATCATTTTTCTTTAGTTTTTGAAAAAAATATTTCCAAATTGAAGACATTTACAGAAAAAATTGCAGAGTGAAATGCAGTGACTTTTAGTGTCATACCAACGTTGTTGTGAATTAAACATGGCTTTTCATTTATCATGAATAATTTGCGCATCATAATTCATGCAAAAAATGTCCAACTGTCACAAGACGAACAATTCATATTTAATAAACAACCGAACAAGTGAAGGATGTCACTTTAATAAATCATGCACTCCTGTGCACCCCGTTTCAGCGTGGTGCTCAGGTCTCGGTATTGGTCAGACTGCTTTTGTAGTGTGAGGTACAGTATCAGCTAGTAGACAGAATATCTAGTGAGCAGAAGCTGTAGCCTGTTTCCCGAAGAGTTAGGACACTTTATAAAAAATGAATGAAAACAGAAGGCTGTGATTTGAAAATCATTTAAAGTCTATGTTTAATTATAAAAAAAGAGACTAATCAGCCCTTTTTCTGGAATAGACGCTCAGTTTGAATTTGATGGTAGTAACACTTTCAAAGAAAAGATGGGGAAGTTTACTGTGTTGCATTTTATACAGCTTTTATTTATTTTAACTTGCATCTATTAATGCACCAACAAACTTTACCTTTAGACTGAAGAGTTCTTGAGCCCATGCAGAGATTTCTACCATGCAATCACGACCGGGTTTTTCTTTTATGCTGGAGATATTTTGTAAGGCTATTGTGTATCACAGATGCTGTAATCTGTATGACTCAGCCTTTGTGACTCAGCATCTTTTTTTCACAACAATCATTATGGGGTAACAATTCTCCAATTTCAAGGTTTTCTTTCTGTTTTCAGTTTTGGGGGGTGAGGGTCTGAGAGAGTAACTTAATGGTAAGTGGATCATGAACTAAAAAGTAATGAAATCCATCACTGTGATGTATTTCCAGTTTACTCTTTAAAGACTACAACGATCACCAGACTAGTGTGCATTACCAGGCACTTACTACCACAAGTAGTAACCATCAGTGACCATAGACGTTCCTACTATCCTACTCAATTTTTTTTTGTTGTAAAAAGTCACATTCTTACTTTCAACCCCTAAGATGCAGATACTTATTCAGGACCAAGGCCGAGCTTCACACCGTGGGTCATTTTACAAAGTACAGGTTAGACAAAGAGTTCAACGTGAGTACCTCAATATCTGAAATGCAAACTGTAGAAAAAAGTGCTCTGCTGGAAATGTCGCTGGAGCAGGACACGTTTAAGAAACTTGTTGTGAAAAGTTTACCTTTTAACATGTGCTTTACATTATGAAAAATTTGCATTTAAACCCCCCAAAAAGTATTCTCTTAAACCTAACCAAATAAGAAAATGAATGTAAAATCAGTACAAAAACAAAATAAACCCCAACATATCCCAAATAGGGCACTAATTCGTGTCTTTTGGCTGAAGGACTGTGTGATTATTTAAAGCTAAACTAACACATTCAGTCACAAAGAAAACTGTTACTGGTTCAGTATTACTACAGGAAATGTACTTATTTAAAGTCCAAAGCCACATACAGTATAGTATTATATTACAGTGATGCTGCAAGAACTGGTTTGTGACAGGTGGGCACCTTTGTACAAGAATGCATGGGGAGAGAATTAATTAATTCTGCATTAATGTATAGCACCTTGCTGAGCTAGGCTACCAGCATACACTTAGGCAGACACATATCACAGAAACTGCTGAAAAAGAGAGCCAGGTCTCCAAGGTTAAAGAGTCTGGTGGGTGCTGATGTCTTTGATGATGTTAGCGATCCAGTAATCACTGTTGAAGCCCAGAGCTATTAAACAGCAGGTTTATAAGCAAGTCTGTGGATTGAAGAATGTCAGGACAGCAGCAGGTTTAAGGAGATATTTCAGCAATGAAGGAGGATAGACATATTTACCAGTCTTTTCCAGAGACAATAACCACAAATATAAAATGAGTCATGTTTTTCAGTTCGCCTGCTTCATTATGCTCTACTGTAATATGTGATGGAATTTTTATTTAATATTACTGATCTTTAAACCAGGGATGAAATAAATATTCCTAGCTAGAGATGCGCCAGTTGCAATTTTCTTGGCTGATTTGGATTCCTGATATTTTGTATGTGTGACGTGCTAATGACAAATGACGATTCGAGTTTTTCTCTGACAGCACATACTATCAAACATGAACTTCTCTTCAAAGCAAAGTTTTATCTTTACATTAAATTAAATTAAGCTTTAACATTTCTCCCCAAACTGTAGTTACAGGTAAGCTACAGGATGTTCTTTAACTTAAATAAGTGAAAATAAAGTGTTATATTACTAGAAAGAGGTACAAATAATTAACTGAAAATAAATTACTATACACCCACCTTTACCTTACCAAACAAAAGCAAGTGTAACACATTTGTATAACAAAAGAAATATCATCTTTATACCGTTATAACTGAGGCAGCTAGCTTTTGGCTCGCTCTGATTAGCTTTAGCCACTTTGCTAGCTTCTTCAAATTTTCCACGTTTAGCAGGGTGAGGGTGATTTAAAGTGTCTAATTAGGTGCTTTGTTTTAAATTTTTCCTGCTGGTCTCCCCTCGTTCTACATGGGAGCTCTTTACTTCAGAGTAAAGAGCTTCCGTGCTAATAACATGTTAGCATGTAGCTAATATTACATGTCCACATGACTATTTACCTGCACTGCTGCGTGCATGCTGTGCAGACATGAAATGGACTGACTTATAATCAAAGATACATGATCAAACATTCACCAGCTGGTCACCAGTTATGACTAAGAACTCTGAAAATCGGCCTCTATATCTGTATCTACCTCAAACAGTTTCATGAGAAAGCAAAAAAAAGAAGGAATAAGCTAATAAAACACACAGTAATCAAATTAAAGTAAACAAATTACACAGTAATCAACGCTTCCTTATACCCTGCTGCACGACCAAGTGTTGGTTTCAGAAAGACTTAATTACAAAGTGATACCTTCTTTTTCTCTTAAACATCAAATCTGTTATAATACATTTTTCTGGACAAACACTTGAGTTCCACATGTCAGACGTTAGTCTGTTTTCCCAGGGTGATGCTCTGTTAACCTGTGAGATCAGTATCCCTCACTCAAAGTTTTTCTGCACGATAGTTTAGGATAATGGATCATTTCATTTTAGAGAAAATTGGTCCATTGCATATTGTGCGTTGTATTAATCTTGCTGTATCCCATTGAGCATGCTCTGAGCCAGGCAGCAATAAACGGTGAAAAGTTGTACAGAGTGACCTCATCTGAAAAACAATCTTTCCTATGAAGCTCATGTTAATTTGTGGAAAAGATCCCAGCTCATATTACACCATGTTTATCTTTCTACCTCTGTGCTTTGTCTGCTTCATCTTAGTAGATGCCACAACCAAATGGCCTGCGGCCTAATCTCATCATTTACCTCTAGCGTACTCTTACAACACCACAGAGCATTGTAGTTAAAAAGAAGATTTCTTTAAACCACAGCAGGAGGAACTGTTGTCAACTGTTGCTCTTTGTGTTGGGCTCCATGTCTGTAAAATTATACTCACAGATGGATTGTAAAATGAGTAATTAAATCTAGCCTTCTATTTCCACCATACTGGAGAGGGGATGTTGGCTTGGGGGCTGCTTGGGTGCGTGTGTGTGTACGCGCATGCAACATGTGTAGCAGTCTGCCATCATAACCTAATTATTGCAGCAGCTTAACAACAGCAATTAGCACATTTCCATCAGACGACACTAATTTGTGAATTCCATTCCAGCGCCATTCAGGACCGGCTGAGAGAGAGACTTAATTCACTGTTGAGCTACTAGCGATGCTAAATCCATATCTATAGAGCTGTGAAAATTGCTTATGGTAATTGCAGTTATTTTAAAACTAGGCTAACACTTTAATGACATTTCTAATTTTAATCAGTTATTTTCTGTATAGTCCACATTGAACGTCTTCTCACCCCAGGGAAACCCATGTTTCCTCATCTGACTTCCCAATAAAATGCCTCTTCCCAAGAGCTTCCTAAGATAAAGAATATTGTTTTATCAAACAACAGATTTCCAGTGCCACATACTAGGAAATGTACATAGACCATGATTATTTAAAATTAACACTAAACCCACAAATGTCAAAGTTGTTTTAGCTCAATTTTTGGCTTCCTCCAACTCCAACAAGCTGCTTGATGGAGGAGAAAACAGCAGCGACTGTAAACTATGAAGTTAAAGGGCAGAAAAATGGTGAACGACCCTTAAATGCTTTGCAGAGTTGAGGGGATCCACCGACAACTGATATTCATCACGACTAACAATCATTTTGGCAACATTAAAAATCAACATCTGATAGTGAATTATTTTGTTTTCTTGATAACACACCTCTACATGTAGCTGCAGCTATACTTAATGGTTAAAGAAACTGGATGTTTCTCAGTTTTCTTTTAAGTCAGAGCTTTCTTTTAAGGATGCACAACCATCAGTCAAAAAAATATTTCGAGGTGAACAGCTCCAGCAGTCTTTGTGCATACAACTGCCTCAGAATAACAATCCCCCACCCTTCTTCCACATCCCCCTGAATCCCCCATCTCCCTGTCTTTCTCCACCCTCTGCCCCCCCTCCTCCCTTACATCCTACGCAGAGATGCATGTTGAGTGATAGGCCTGTGGATGAGTCTGGACAGTGCGTCTGAGGCCCTGGTTTTTAATAGGGTTCTGTTCCCAGTAATTATGCTGACACAATTTGATCAGCGCGGGGCTAAGTATCTTCATCTGAGGGAGATCGGGGGGAATTAACGCTGATGTAATAAGTACAATTTGTCACTATTAAGACAGAGGTGTTGACAGGCACTGGTGTTGTCAGGGCAACTGATGGTGCTCCCTTGCTACAGTATGTATTCTGCTGCATCCGGCGAGCAGAGCTGTCAGGCCTCCTCAGTAATCGATTTCTGGGGTTGCTTTGCACAGGCAAAAGCATGCATTAACTATGCCATATATACAGCGCGCATACATATAATAAATAGACATAGTGCACCTGGATGTGATGGAGTGTTTCCATATGGCATTAACTCGATGAACAGATAAGTAGCACAAGCTAAAATATTTGCAAGAAAACCACAAGAAAAATATGCATTTTGCTTATTAGCTGCAGTACATTAATGTCACACCTGAGAATGACCAGCAAGTCCAGCGATTAGATGGTGAAAACATACAAACCTGACCATTACAAAGACACAACTGAAAGACTCACTGTCCTTACATCGAGTCTGTTGGGTAGGAAGAGGAAGAAATTTACTAATGACACCGGGTTCAAACCTTGCTACTTGCAGGAGAGAGAACCAAAGCCAAGGTCACGACCCTCTAATCCATCTCACTGAGCTTTTTTTTTTTTTTTTTTTTTTTTAAAAAGGAGCACACATTAGCAATTTGTTCAAAATGTACTTACACAGAGAAAGCTAAAGTGCTTTAATGAGGTCTAAGCTTCTGCTGGTGACCAGTCATCTGAGTTCAGCGAGCTGTGAAACGCAAACAGCAGGCAATAGACAAACTGGAACTAGCATTGGAACTAATTCACAGTATTTGGGGTTTAGTCCCAGTGATAAAAATAAAAGCTGTAGTAGTTCCATTGATGTCAATTTCAAGATCTGCGATACATATCAACAGGTCCTCCAACAAGAATCTGTGGAGGACTGTAGAGGCTGCAGCAGCTACCAGCAGCAGCACCCACATGCATGTATGGTATGTGGTTATGTTAGCTTACTATGACACAATCCACACACAACTGCTCATTTTCTATATCAAAATACTGCACTGACATTACGAGATATGATCGCAATTTCTACTTTGCTCATTTAGAGCACTCACTAAGGCGGTTAATGCCACATGAGCGGAGCTGCTGGGGCTGCGGTGCCGCACAGACTGCAGCTTATTGTACTATGATGACATTAATAGCTATTTCAGCATACCTGACATCCCAGTTCAGTTGGAGCTTCAGCTGTGACTTGACTTCCCTCAAGAGCAGCTCAACTTTTAAAATAAAATGTGTACTCAGAGACTGTCAGACTTTAGCGTGTACCCTGGAGAAACATTAGGACCATATGACAAGTCACCTGATCCTACCGGCACAAATATTAAGTTGTGCCGTTGGTTTAGCCTCTGTTGCGTCTTCAGTACCATGAAGTGCCCGCAAGAACAGCATATAAATCTCTATATTGACTGTTTCACTAAGAAAAGACATGCTATCAAAAAGTATTGACAACATTTGTCATAAATTAGGCGAAGACTGGAAAATATATCATTATCAATGGCTATCCTTTTAAGAGCTTTCTGAAAAGGTCAGCACATATGCAGTGTAAGGTCCATAATAGCTGTGATATAAACTGATGTTGCACTGTTTTGCAGTGTGCCATTTTTGCACAATGACCCACTCGATAGGTAAACCTTATTAATAAAAACACATAAAGCCGCTAAACGCGATTTCATTCACAAAAAAAACCCATTTACATGAATACCTGGACAGACCATACAGAGCAATAACACAATGAAGCAATATGAATAAAAATTTAGGCTAAGTCTGGCCTAAAGAACATGGGAAATGGAAATAACCCGCATAACTACGTCTCACCCTTTTGACAGATATGGCCCTCAGCAAAATTATAATGCCCGAGCTTTGATATTAAGCAACAGGAGCAACCACAGAATGCATTTCACAATTCAGTGCCGTTGTTCTTTATGAGAAATGGCTCAATGAAGCATGTAAAAGGGTCAGAAATATGCCCCGGATTACATTCTTGCCTCAGGCCCCAATTTACCTGAGCGAGCAGGTCGCAGTCATGTTCGGAAGAGGGAAGTACATATGTACTCGTAGGAACGAGTACATGTGTGCCTGTTATATTACATGCAAGCACTAATAAAAGTCAGTGTGCGCAGATAAGGGATGACAGTATAGACATTTTTTTTAAGTATCTGAAGAACAGAGAACAGCAGGTGCATTAGAGAGCCAAGAAAATGATGGTGCATGACACACAGGATTTCACTCCAGCTTCACGTCGTGTAGTCGGAGGTGTGTTATTGTAGTCTGACCAAAATTCAGACCCTTTTTACAGACGAGCACCTTCTGTGTGTTTCCAGCTGCAAAAATAAGCAATTTAATTTCAATGTATAAAGTGTATTTCTTTAATTTATACATACACCCACTTGCCACTTTAGTAGGTACACCTTGCTAGTACCAAGCTACTTCTCAATGGTACAGATTCAACAAGGTGCTGGAAATATTTCCCAGACATTTAGGTCTGTACTAAAGATGGCATCGCACAGTTCCTGCAGATATGTCAGCTGCACATCCATGATGACAATCTCTCGTTCCATCACATCCCAGAGGTGCTCTATTGGGATCTGGTGACTCTGGAGGCTATTTGAGTAAAGTGAATCTTCAAGAAACAAGTTTGAGATTTTTTTTCTCACTATGTGTTAATACACCATTAGTTTTTATTAATCTCTGACTCTCTTCCACAGAGTGTCTTCATCTTCCCTCATCCCTCAGCCATTCACAGCACGTGTTCCTCCCTGAGCCTGGCTCTACTGAGGGTTTCTTCCTCTTAAAAGGGAGTTTTCCTTTCCACTGTCGCCAAAGCACATGCTCATGAGGGGGCCATGTAATTGCTGGGGTTTTTCTTTGTTTTCTCTGTGTTATTGAAGGGGCTTTACTTATACTATAATGTACCTTGAGGAAACTGTTGTTGTTATTTGGTGCTATAAAATATGACATGCAGGATGGATCCATGCTTTCATGTAGTTTATGCCAAAGTGTGGCCTTACCATCTCAGTGTAGCAGCAGGAATTTAGACTCAACAGACCAGGCAACATTTGTTTCAATCTTTTAATATCCAATTCTGGTGAACCTGTGTGAATTGTAGCCTCGGTTTCCTGTTCTTAGCTAATAGGAGAGGCAACTGATGTGATGTTCTGCTGCTGTAGTCCATCTGTTTCATGGTTTGATGTGTTATGTGTTCAGAGATGCTCTTCTGCGTATCTTGGTTGTAACCAGTGCTTAATTGAGTTACTGTCTTTGAAGCAGTCTGGCCATTTTCGTCTGATCTCAGACATTAACAAGGTATTTTTTCCCAGAGAACTGTTGCTCACTGGATATTTTCTCTTTTTCAGACTATTTTCTGTTAGCCCATGCCACATTCAAAGTCACTTAAATCACCTTTCTTCCAATTCAGTTCAACTCAACTTTATTTATATAGCGCCGAATCACAACTACAGTTATCTCAAGGTGCTTTATATTGTAAGGTAGACCCTGCACTAATGAATAGAGAGAGAAACCCAACAATCCAATGACCCCCTATGAGCAAGCATTTGGCAACAGTGGGAAGGAAAAATTTAACAGGAAGAGAAATCCAGCAGATTGAGGCTCAGGGATAGGCGTTAATCTGCCGTGACCACTTGGGGTGAGGGGAGGAAGACAGGACAGGACTTCCTCATTCTGATGCTCATTTTGAACTTCAGCAGGTCTTCTTGACCATGTCTTCGTGCGTAAATGACTTGAGTTGCTGCCATGTGATTGGCTGAGTATATATGGTGTTTAAGAACAGTCGAGCAGGTGTGCCTGTTCTGTGGCCAGACAGTGTTATTAAATTACATTTATTAACTATATAAACAAATTATTTTTTCAAATCAAGACAACAGTGAAATTAATGGTTGCTGAAAAGGAGCCGCTTTGGCTAATTCTTAACCGGCTCACTGTGATTCTTCTTGAGTAGAACCAAGCCATTGTTGATGTTATCAAAAACACCATCTGTCTGCTGTGAGGAAAAAAAGGCTCACAGGAACGATAACCTCTTCGATCCTAACAGGTGCAAAAACAAAACTAAGAGGATGGTCACATACTTGTCAGTCAGGCACTCTGCACACACCCACACAGTCCTCAGACAAGTTGTAATCAGCCACAATAGATGAAGACACCTGTGTGGGTGGACCAAAGGTGTGCAGGGCCTTTGATATGAGCATCTAATGAAGCTGGCTGTTTCTAACCTCTATTTGATGTCTCTGCTGTTAACTGACTATGAAATACCAGGTGGTAAACTAAACCAAACTGTTAAACTTCAAGGCACACACAGCTTTTTAGTTAGTTATAACTGATGATCGTTGTTTTTCTGTTCTGACTGCACCGTATACGTAACACTAAAAGACAAGTCGTGGAGGCCTGCTATTTAGGGCCAGCTAAGGGTTTAAATCTGATCAGATCACCTGAAAAATGTTATTATGTAACTAAAAAACAAGCTTCATTTGCCCATTTTTGTCTTTTCAGTAATGTAACAAGGAAATTAGCAAAGATACTGGAAAAGCTTTTGTTAAAGATCTATCTGTATTAACTCTGACTTTAAAGTTTGAAAAAGAACATTTTCCATTATATAAAAGGTAATAATTTTTTGGTTAGCTTTGTCATCCATCTGTCTAAGTGACAACTCTTACAATTACATAAAGAAGGCAAGGTTCAGTTTTAATATCACATCCACCTTTTTCTCTCTCTCTTGTGTCTCATCTCTTCCTCATGCCCTCGGTCTCTTTATTCAAAAGTTTTCAGCTTTGAAATTTTAATGCAGTTTTTCTGTGAACTTCAGTAGAGACTTCACTCTGTCCATTTTGTTCACCAAACACACTGAAAGGCTGCGCTTCTGAGATAGCATAGGGCCTTTCTTTGTGCTTTGAGTAAAGTGCTTTGTATCTGGTAGACTCAGGCTTTTGCCAAAGAGATGCATGTCAAAAAGAAGAAAAACAGAAACCTCTGAAGCCCTTTTCAGATGTGGCATAAGTAACACTCCGGACTTCATCAATCTGTCATTCAGACATGTTTTACTTTTGCATATATATATTATTCTTCATTGCTTTGTTCAGTGATTCCCACAACACTGATGGAGCGAACCAAATTACACACAGGATATTATTTACTTTGTGCAAGATATGCCATCAAGTGATGAGTCAGAGCTTTCCTACGGGCTCTGTTTTGATAGATTGACAATTAGAGAAAACACGTACTACACGAAGTGACTCAAATACATTCATATGCACTTTGGGAAACTTCAGTAAACTGATTATACCATTATGAAAGTTTAGCTCATGAACTGTCTGTGCATGAGAGGTCATCTGTCTGAATTGTCATTTGTAGTTGCTCTCAGTGTAAAGAATGATAAATTGGAAGTACTTAGTGAAGCTGCTGCTATTGTGCCAAACATGTAAATGCACACAACTTTTATTCTGGAGAAGTTTATGCAGGTATATAAAGGCTGAGGTATATAATAAACTCAGAATAAGTAGCTGGAAGCTACAGTGACAGCCTTGGTTTTCATCATAGTAAAAACTATTTCAAAGTGAGTGAAAAAATTTGAGAGGAACTTTCTGGAAGTCTGTGAAATGAAGTTGGAGTAACCAGAGAGAACCAACGCAGCCAGAAAGGCCCAGAAGTTGGATTCAAACCTGGGACCTTTTTGCTGCATAGGAACAGACTGCTGACTTCCCAAATGCCTCTACTTTGCAATAATACCAATTACAGTTGATGGTGAAATATCAAAACAGTGGTGACCTCTTATAGCACAACTCCCAAATTCAGTCAGTTTTTTAGAACGACTTATTTTTTCACATCATGGGTGCTTAATTTTATACAGCAATGGAAATGTGACTGAAACACTTGAAATGAATGATTAGGTGTGCTTTTGTAGTGTATGTGTTGCAGGCATTAAATACAGTTCCCAGTTGACTTACATAGCTTCAAATTTACGCTATACAAAGAATCTGCGATCATGCTGCGGAGAAAGACTGAAAGCCAGTGTTTGATACCACTGTCATGCTCCTCTGCAACCCCTATTCGCTTTGTGCTTCAATGGAAGGCCACCCAGCTGCCACACACTAACGAGAGTTAGCTCAGTCACAGTGAACACCTTAACCATTACTCAAACACCAAAAAAACCCCTCTGATGTTTAGTCTCCACAGAAATATTTAAATAGTCCACAATGTCCCGGACAAGCCCCCATTTATGTTATCAAAAGTTGCAACACAGATGTGAAGACTGACACCAGAGTTTTAAGAAGCATGGGATTTATTTTAAATTACTCGATAAGCTTAATAAAACAGGTGCAACCCAGTGAGCATTAGGGCAAGAAGTGATGTCTCCCAAAGTCCACCTGAGACATGCCTTTATCCAGACCTCACCTGGGGTAGACTCAAACACTCCCACTGCAAAGAGAATAGGGCTTGCTGTAGTTAGTAGGAATTGTCTACAAACTACAAAAATGTTCCCTTTGCATTATTATTATATAAGACATTTGACGAAAATATTCTGTCTTTTTATGATCTGAGTAACTCGTAGAAGACACACCAAGTCTTAGTCTTGTGTATGTCTATCCATTAATATTATAATGTGAAATTGGGCTTTGCTGTGTTAAAAATAATACATAAATGTTACTAGGTCTAGCAAGACTAGCATCAGTTTCGACTGTTTTACAGCAAAGCAATTAAGGTGCCAAAATAAGGTTCAAATTCTGAGACTGTGTTGAGATGAGATTTCAGAGTGATGTGTGATATCTGTCAAAGGACTGAACTCACACTAGAAACCTCCCCTGTTCTCTTTGCTGTCCTCTCTTGAGTGGAACCCAGGGTCTCAAATAATGTACATACTCATATAAAAACAGGGAAAATTACTGAATCATGTACAACTCCTCTTTTCCTCCATACCACTTCAAGGGATAATTAACCCCGGTTTGCCCCGCTGCTCTGAAATATCATTGATGTGGCCCTGCATCCCTCTGTGAAGGAGACTGACTCTGGTCACTAAAGATTCCTGTCAAGTCATGTTGTCATTCGAGGGTGACATAAAATTCTGTGACGTGTGACATTAACCAAAGGTCGCATGTAGACTTCTTCCACAGTCAGAATGACTCTGAGCCTCAAAGGGATATGTGTTATCATCCAATCGTGTGGACACGGGTAAGCCAAACAGGAAGTGATACACTCTGAGCTGTGTGGCTCGCCTTCTCGATTGGACAGTGTTGTGACATAATCGCCTCTGGCAGCTCAAATCTGGATTTTGGGTACCAGGACTCGTGTTGATGAAAAAAGTTGTTTTATTTGACAAGAGGCTTGTTAGCAGTCAGAAACGTGTCTTTATCTGGGGAACGAGACAAGGAAAAGACGCAGTAAACTGCTGAAGTTTGATACAAATTGATGGCACTAATAGGAATTGTGTTGTCTGCGTATGAGATCTGATAGGGCGTCTGTTATTTTAGTGCTTCTCATTTATGGCACACACAAATGTACGAGCGCATTTGCTTGATATGCTGTGATGTACAATATTTAGGCATTGTCTTGGCAGGCATTTTCCATGTGTGTGTGTGTGTGTGGTTGTGTGTGTTTGTTTGCATGCTTAAGGCTCAGTCAGCAATTCCACACCGTGCTGTCCAGCTGACGTCAGGAGGGCAAGAGCTACTGAGCCAACCAGCCAGGCAACCCCCATGCACTGCCCTCTGAGAGCTTTCGACCTATGCGCCCACATAGATCTCTCTTTCTGCTCACTGCCTTGTTTTCCTATATTCTGATATTAGCTGGTTTCGTCTGTCTCTTTCTCTTTGTCTCCTTCCATCTTATCTTTTCCTACTCTTTCATCACCTCTGCCTCGCTGCTCATTCCTACCTCCACTTCTTCATTGCAAAAATCAGTTGTGTCTTATTTTCCTACATTATATGCACTTGTCATTCTCGGTGCGCCATCCTCTCAGTTCTCTTGTCATTCTCCCCCTACTTCTTCCTCTTTCACTCCATCTCTCCTCATCTGTCTACATCCCTCACTCCTCTCTCTCTCCCTCTCCAAGCACCCCTTCCTCTTTCCTTCCTCCCGTTTTGAAAGCAAACACTGCCTTTCCTTGTCCGCGGTCAAAGACTCTCCTCTGTCCTCTAACCACCGTTTTGGAGAGTCACTGCAGGCTTGCCACTCAGTATGCACAGTGGCCACGTGGCCCGACAATGGCTCATTTCAACCTCAATTTCCCCCGAAATGAATGGGAGCCCACCCCGGTGCACGCGGCATGCCTTTTAATTGGCCCAAGTTAGATTCAAACCATTAAACCACTGATGTCGACACATCTTCGCCGCGCCCATTTGCCCCCTCCCCACCCCGTAGCCCCATTCACACACACACATGCACGCACAAGCACACACACACTCTTTCCCTCTTAGGCTGCCAGAACATAAACGTCTTATCTCTCGGCCCCAACCGAGCACAGACGCCATGAATATTCAGCAGCTTCCATCTCCGTTTCAACACACACACACACACACACACACACACACACACACACACACACACACACACACACACACACACACACACTAAAGCAGGGGAAAAACACACAAACACATATATACATACACATAGACAGGGTCTTTGTCCTGCACACAGTATTTCAAAATGGGCATTGTTTACGCTTTGCTGAGTTTAGCTCGTTTGTCTCTTTCCCCTCATTTGCTACAGTGTGAACGCTGCATATCTGGGGGATATTGATTAGAAGCCAAAGGAGAACCACCAATGCAGATATTAGCCCTTTGTGTGGACACCAAATCAACATTTTTCACTTTAGAGATTGTATAAGACTTACCTGTTTCCAGGGAAGGAAAGCATGGCAGGAAGATAGACAGACAGAGAGGGAGAGAGAGAGAAAGGTTTAGATCTGTGCTCTGCAGTATCAAAATGCAGCATGACCATATAGTTTCAAGCATTTCTATCCTATATATTGGCAAAACAGTTATATAACTTTCTGCTGAACAGGACAGTAATCATGTGATCAACACCTATCAGCACTAATTAAGCTAATTCCAAAGAATTCAACCCTTGGCAGAGAGATCACAAAACAATTTGTTCTTCAGCGCATCTGAAAACAAATAATGGAATCAGAATATGAACCGAAAGGTTAACAATGACAAATTCATTAAAAAAAAAAAGAAAAGGACACACAAAGGTCTGCCTGTGGTAGCTTTGCCAGAAACAAGCGCGCTCAAAGAATATTATCTCTTGCTATCGGTCAGTCATTAAATAAAGAGCAGATTAATCAGGGAGGGCCCCGTGGCATTGGTCCCATCCTTTCAGAGGAAAGGATGGGAACCAGGTGTGCTTCATCTCTCTGAAACACAGACTGAACTCAGCCGAGGAGCCCAGCCCCACTCCAACACCCCTTTGAAATATTTCACTCCAAATTCACAATAGCCCAATCCCCCCATGGATGTTGTCAAAGATGAAAGAGGTAGCGTGCACTGGTGCTCTGTCCGCACTGCTCTCGCTTTCTCTCTGGAATAGAGAGAAAAAAAGAAAGTGAATACTCAAGTAGCTCCTGCACTCTTCAACCATTTTACACTACCTGCTTTGATCTCCTTACAGCATGCCGCTGTCATAGTAACAGATCAAAATCTCAGTGTCTTTGTATTAGAAGCTTTTCTCCCTCTTTTGCCTTAGCTTGACTCGCATGCATTTATTTACTTGTCTAAACCATCCCTCTTTTCTCTCTTTCTCCCTCTGTGTCTCTCTGCCTCTCTTACCCTCCAGTTGCTAGGAGGGTTTTCCTCCTCGTTTAGCTCGTTAGTGTGTGGCGGTAGCCGGCAGGATCAATTATGGGGGAATGTGAGCTTGCGTCTCGGTATCATTACCCAGCAAAAACTATATTAGTTCAGTCTGAGGGGAACACATGGGCAGTAGACAGCCTGATTATTATACCAGCCTGCCAGCCAGCCAGCTACTGTGTCTGTTCTTTGGCAGCCTCTGCTACTGATCTCCAGCCGTACTGGCCTTGCTCACTCCTCTGTTCTCTTCTGAGCTAGACAGGATACCATGCTCACTTTGATCACAATCAAAAATTACTTCAATTGACCACAAAAGCGCGACAGTAGTATTCAGAAATAGACTTAATGCGAACTGGCGTTTCTGTCAGTGGAGCTGCTGATGTCTCGACGCTGCATGCTCGGGTTGGGCCGATGGCCAAAGTGATCGGCGATATCTCATCAGTCAAGGCAATTTTTTTTAGCTAATTTTCCTGCTGCTGCTTTAACGTTATTATGAGATGGATAATTAATTGAAGCGTCCTCGCAAAAGTTCATGCTTGGACTTTTGCATGCTTTCGAACAAATCTGTGTGCACATGTGGTGGCCACACTGATCCATCAAAAACTGAAGGAGGATATTTCTCACTATTGGTTGGAATTTTTAAATTAGAGCTTAACGTGACGATGCACTTGCAGAGACACTCGCTCATCTCGCCTCCTTAACTTTCTCTTTTTTTTGACAGTTATACATGCCACAGTGGGTGGGGACAACACGATGAAGAGTGAGATAAGTGATCTAATTTGCACACTGGACAAGATAGTAAAACCATAGGGTCTATATTTGTTTGGTTTATTTAAAGCCAGCATATGTTATGACTTACAGAGCTAAAATTACTGCTGTTTATGTGAATCTGTAAATGTCAAAAAAGGGATATATGCACATATTTATGTTCAGCGGTCAGTAAGCTACAGTATATAGTCAGTATACACAATTAATATAAATCCAAAAAAAAAAAAGAGTCATCATTCAAAAGCATTTTAAAGCTGTTATATGAAGTGAATTAACTGTATTTTTTTGTCGTATACAAGAAGGAACCATCCATCAGGTAAATCACATGATGCACTCAAATTTCCTGTGGACCGTTAAGTGACCTTGTTTTTCTCAGCTGCTGCATTCAAGAAGTCAGGAATGACCTTTCAGACTCAAATGCACATGGAGTATGTCATATCACCAAATTCACGCTCAACTGGGGAAAATGGGGTTAAATGCTGGGCCATTTGAACTGTATTAAAAATAAAATCCATATTTTGTCAGAACATTTAAAGGTCACGTGTATGTGTCTGTAATCACTTTTGTTGCATGCAGGCCTGTCTCAGTGCAAGAAGCTGTTTAAATAAGGATTTTTAAAGGTTAATTGTTCCTATAATGATGGTTTAATGTGTTGGTGTATTATCAGAGATATGTGTAAATAAACTGTACCTCTTTAGGTTACACCTTAATAACAGGGGTACTCACGTACCAGAATTTACTCACGTACCGTACAGAATTTAGTTGTATGATTTAAATAAGTAAAAAATTAAAAAACTGAACATGACTGTTTCCTGTAGTAAAGCGTAACTTTACTAAAACACATTTATGAAACCTTTAAAATGAAGACGGTGAAACACATTCAGGATTGATTTAATGAGTTTGATCCCTCCCCTGTCTGCTGTTTATCTCTGATGATCTCTCTCACGTAGCTCTCTTCCTCCATCTCAGTAACTTACATCTGTTTTCTTTTGCTTTGTACTGCTTTCTTCATCTTTGCCCGCCCAAATCCCCTTTGTTCCAGGCCCCATCACTCTGCTTCTCTGTCCCCATTTCAGTCTCCATTTCTATTTATTTCTCTCACTCTTTTCGTCACCCTCTCGCCTCTCCCTCAGAGAGCAGACTTTAGGGAGTAATCCAGCCTCCCAGACAGCTGCACATCACCAGCTGTCTGAGAAAGCTGCACGCGCGCTCGCTCTCTCTCTCTCCTCTTCCTCTGTCTGCTTCTCTTCCTCCTTCCTTGCCTGCCCCCCCTCTGCCTCTCCTGGCTCATCTGAGTGTACAGATTGGGCACGGCCAGATGCAGCCCGTCACCGATGTCAGATTGTGACACAAATTACCTCTATTTGAACGGTAATGGAAGCCATTTAGTGTCAACGAATGCTTCAGTACTACACATGAAGAGGAGGATTTTACTTCAGTCTGAACTATCATCTCGTAGAGAGAAAATATGTGATTTAATATACATTATATGGCATTCATAATATTTTTTTAATGCATAAATGGAATTGGTAATGTATGGAGAACAGCGGGTCCAAGAGAGTGTATCATCAGGTTGTAACAACATGAGAAAAAGCTTTAATTTACAGTAATGTACATGACAGGATTGTAGGCAAACACTAAACACAATTGTATTGGTTAGCAACCACATAAAAACCTCATCACAAGTAACACATTCATAATTTATCATCTTACTATTGTGGCTCCATACTAAACTGTACATTTTTGTGTCTATGTTTTATGTACAGGTCCACACCTTTCATTCAACTCTAATTTAAATATGTGGGAAGAACATATAACAGGACTACTGGAGTGTATTACATTATCAGATCATTATGCTATATATTTACAGTGCAGCTATTATTCAAGACTTTTCCTGTCTCAAAATGGGCCTTCGGATGGTGGCTACACACTACACTAAACGTGATTGGCCTGATAGCAATCGACGATGGACTCTGTGTTACTGTACTTAACAGAGGAGTATGCATTTCTATTGTTATTTCAACTCATTTCATAAATAAAAAAAGTGTATTACATGACTGACTATGTGAACTCCCACCGCCAAAAAGGAAAACAAAAAAAAGTTCAAAGAAATGATGAGATGTTCGGTGATTTTCCATTAGGTTTTTAAGATTCAAGATCATGTTATTGTATTTATGGATTTGGAGACTGCACAGTGAAATAAGAGTTGTAGCACTTTGTGCCACCAAAGAATGAATCTGGTAAAAAGGAAAGACGGTGCTCCAAAATCTGGTGGTAGAGCAGTGGGTATATCTGAACCGCTTCCCAGATAGCAGCAGGCTGAACAGGCTGTGGGACTGGGGTTTAATAACCACTTGATCACTGATTTTTACTTTCCACAATAATTAGTTAACACAACTAAACACACCTTTCAGCTTTTTGTGTATTTGGAACCTGGGTTTGCTTGGATCAATGTAAATATGCCTGTCTCTAAAGGGTCAACTTCTGTTGTTTAAATGAACTATAAATAAGACAGACGTGACAGTCAACACAAAAAGGTTCAGACATTTTTCATAGTGCATGTCTGAGGTGTATTTTTTATTTCTAAAAAGTAATTTATTTGACATAATTAACTGGACTACATACTGAACTTAGAGGACAGAAACAAAGGATCGATCTGATACCAATGCAGGCTTTGGTAATACATAGGACAGTTTTCACAACATTAACCTGCACAGTAAGTGTTTTTCAGTCAAAGTGTGTTTTCATTATTTTAATCAATAATGAAGTCACACTGCAGGAACTATATTCAGTCATGTTCATGTTTACTCTTCCAACCACCATGCTGCACTTCCTGGTTTGGGCCAACTGAGAAATTTTATAGCAAAGTAAAGGCTGACTGGTTTCTGCTGTTGGCTGATTTGCTCTATGCCACAGTTTTGCTTTATTTCTTCTTCTTCTTTTTTTCTTTGTTTGTTTGTTTGGTCAGTTTACCTTTTGTGGAGAGTTGAATCAATGTGCAACACCTCGAGTTATGTGTTTAGAAATGCATCCAGCAGGCCTTATAAATAACATAGAAATACAGCCACTGTCGTGACTGTTATTTCTGTTTTGATTTGAATATTTCCATCACTGTCTTTACTGAGATTCAGGTAAAATGAGGTTAGTCAGCTTTCTCTGTGTCTCTGGTGCAAAAGCTGCTGACCCCCTGAAGTGTTTTGTACTGGCTTCATAATGCTTCATTTAATGTTTGGGATCATCTGGGTTATGAGTGAACAATGGACAGTTGTTTCATGGGAAGGGATTACAGGGGACCACATGTCCACCAAAACAATAACCTCCACAGATGATCATGAAAATCTCTCCATTAGTGCACAGCATGTGTTGCAGATTAAAGCCCTTTACATGGCATACTTTAGTCCCATGTAAACAGGATGAGCAAAATGTAATCTGGAATAATTACCTTGGTGTCTTCTATATTTTTTTTCTTTCAGATTCCTTAAATTTCACATATATATATAATAATTTCAATAATTTGACACATAGTAAGATAAGTCACAGGGCTATAATATAAAAGAAAATGTACACAGAAGACCTTTCAGTTCACATTATCCTTGCATAACTGTCCGGCAGGCCTGTGCACCGTGTCTGTCAATATCACATAGTTTATGCATTTCCCACATGAGTGCAGAGTGGACAGAGGAATGGGAAGGGGGCTGATGAAGTAAGAGCTGTGGCTCATGAGCAAGACAGAAATCGTGGTGCACAGTAAAGACTCCAAATCACACTACAAAAATCTTGGCTCGAATTTCAGTGATGGAGTCGATGGGACACAGTGGATGGGAATGATTAGAGAAATCCAGTTCCACGCAAGCTCACAACTTTTTTTTATTGTACTTAAGAAACATTGCATTACTTAAAGATTTGTTTCTAAAGTAGCTGAAAGCACAGTTACACTGTGTTTCTATTGCCACAACTTCCAGCCTAAGGATAAAAGTTCAAACATTTCAGCTACATTATAAAACAAAATCAAATTTGTGATCAGCAGCATCACAGTAAGTCCAGCTTATTTGCTTTTCTTTCATATTAAGGAATAAAACTGCCTCAGATGCACAGGCCTACAGACCGGCCAGCAGCTCCCAGTAACCACTACGGAAAAATTTTACATTTTAATGGGGGCTGTGTGAGAAAATAAAATGACATAAAAAACAAAACACAGTTACAGTCAATTATTCCTATAATTAATTTGTACTGAAATCAAATCAGATTCATATTTTTCTATTGCAAACAATAAATCAGAATTACATTTAAGTTTTATTTTGGGATTTAACACAAACCTAAAAATAATCTATAAGAATTATCACTCAGCTCTGGATATCTGTTTAGATATATGGAACATTTTGCCATTTTTTTGCCATTTTCTGCAGAAATCTTGTTCGGTGCAAGCGTGCTGCCACACGTACGCAACAACAAAGTTAGCAACTTTTGAAGCATTAAGCAGGTGAAGTGCAGCATTGAGCAGAAGTAGATTACTGCTTTAAGAATCCCTTTAAGGAATGCATTGATTAAAGTGTCAATATGACCATGCAGTTTAAGAGGAAGTGGAGCACACAAGTACATTAGTAGGAAATGTATAACCACAGGCTGAAGCTTGATTCGGTTGTGTTTTGATAGCACAGTGTTAATTTGTATTGATGACATTATACTATCCTGAAACATTTACTTACAGTATCTTGAGAGATATTACAAGATAGAAAACGATACATGGTTAGTTTACTTGCCAGTGATGCTGAAAAGTTGCTGAAGTTGATCATCTCTGTACAGGCTGTCAGTGCTGATTAGTCAAATATGATGTAACTCTGATGTTTTCTCCCAAATCTAAGCTGGTTCATTCTCAGATCGTCCCCCTCTCTCATTCTCGGTCTTTCTCACACACACATACACACACACAGCGGGGATTAGTCACTTCTCAGCGGAAACTTAAACAGACAGTCAACCACTTAACCTGCCTAATAGGAGTGATTTCCAGTGTAAGATTTCATTTAGCAACTGATGACAAGCTTTGCATTACTCCTCCCAACAGAAATAAGGAAGATAGAGACATTGTTGCCACAGAAACCTGGAACGAGACACTCCAGCATTTGCATAGAGCTTAATTTGATCTACTTGAGATTGCAACCTCCTTCCACTTGATGTAATTAAACCAAGAGATGTGACTAATTAAGTTGACGGTGAGAAACGAGAACACGGCAAAGGCGGCTGATGTACCGGCAGACGATAGTAAATATTGACAAGGGACGCTGATTGGGAGCGAACAGTATTACAGGGTGAGGACTGTAGCAATGTCAGGATAGTCATCATACACACAGATAATGTGAATGTCGTGTTGTGCACCATCCACGTTTGTGTAAATGCCGCGTGCGTGAGCAAATTATTACTAAAAACAGAATGCGATGATTTGCAAATCTCACAAACCCATAAAAACTCATTTTGAATTTGATGACAGCAGCGGGTCTCAAAAAAAAGTTGGGACTGAGCAGCGAAAGGCTGGAAAAGTAAATGGTACTAAAAGAAACAGCTGGAGATGCATAATGCAACTAATTAGGTTAAAAGACTACAGGTCTGTAACATGATGGGTATAAAGAACATCTTAGAGAGGCAGAGCTTCACAGAGGTAAAGATGAGCAGAGGTTCACCACAGAGTAAAAGAGTAAAAACTTTAAATATCTCATCAGCTACAGTGCATCATATCATCAAAAGATTCAGATAATCTGGAGAAATCTCTGTGTGCAAAGGACAAGGCTGAAAATCAATACCGGATGCTGATGATTATGTGATGGAAATCATTGCATGGTTTCAGGAACACTTCCAGAATTCGCTGTCTGAACACAGTTCAAAATAAAATCCATAAATACAGGTTAAAGTTCTGAAACTGGCAGCTTGAACATGTGGAAAGGCACCATCGCTGTAGAAAGGTATATACAGGTTTTATTAGAGTAACATGTGCTCCGATCCAGATTACAATTTTCAGGGAAGGCCTTGCATATTTACAACAGCATGACTTCATAGGAGAAGAGTTCGAACGCTGAATTGGCTTGCCTGCAGTCCAGACCTTTCACCAGTTAAAATCCTGTATCAGACAAGAGTGAGACAACATTCCTCTCCCCAAAGTCTAACAGCTGGTCTCCTCAGTTCCCAGATGTTTATGGACTGCCTCTAAAAGACATATTCAACAATCATTGGATATGTGAGACTGGCAGATTAGTCTGTGAAGCTGAAGTAAATCTATGCAAATCTTTGGAGCAAGTATAGGCAAATTTGCAGTGCTGATCAACAGCATTTTGTAAGTCCTGACGTATGAAGCCACAGTAAAGACTGGAAATCACACTACACTATGATTGTGTGTTATCTAACATTCACCTCATAAAACCCAAATCTGCTATTATGTAAACGGCTCCAACAAAGAACGAGGGCTCACAACGAGGCCGAATCTGCTAAATCACACTAGGCCATGCATGTAGCTCGAAGACGCTGTTATGACTGACTGAAAGGCTCCTGGCTGGGCAGTTTGTTAGTTTAGGGTTGCGGTTATCTCCCCCTAACAAGTGCAGCACAGAAATAAGATGGGAACAGCTCCACACCATGGTTAAATGTGACACATTCTGATTGATGTCACTGATTGAACCTGCTAGAGCAGGGACATCATATTAATTTTACACCACAGGCCACATATAAACACATTTTGATTTAAAGTGGGCCAGACCAGTGAAATTCTCCTTTCTGTCAGTTTAAAGAAGTTTAACTAGACATTTAGTCCCTGAGAGATTTTAATAAAGGATAATAAGTGCAATTTCAATAACACATCTCTGTAGTAAATAAAAGAAATCTGTCAACACGACTCTTTGGGCTTAAATTGCATGAAATAAATGTGTAAAGTTACAGAAAATGTTCTGCTAGCACATTGGCCAGACTGTCCTGTAATTATAAGACAGAATGTTTTTGATAATATCTCTGAAAATGTCCTTTTATTTAGAAAAAAAAAACACAGGACAGAACTTTTATATCATTTAATGGTATCTCTTGGTAATAACTATGGTGTAGTATGAAGGGTCATGGTGAAGGTCTTTATCAAGCTATAAAACTTGAAATGTTGTATAATGTGAAAATTCTGTTCACATTTTCCAAAGCCATCCAGTGGGCCGGATTGGTGTCTTTGCCGGCCCATTCAGGCCCTCTGGCCTTATGTTTGACACCCCCCGTGTTAGAGGATCCTCAAACGTCACACATGCACACGTGTAATCAAAGCGCATGTATATCTCATTGACAAGAATAAGCATGCGTTGTACTTTTGCACGCCTTACATTTGGTCTCATATGAGCACACTGCATGCCTTTAAATGAGAGCCTCTGAACCTGTTGCACACACTCATATGCCCGTACGAGCGACCTGCTTATTACTGTAACATTTGGCAGATGTGTTTCCCCAGATGAAATACTTGGGCCAATCTGTGCAGAGCCCAGAGGCCTCGTTCACTTCATTTAGAGCTTTTATGATGCTGCAGCAGACGGAGAGACTTTAAAAGTACATAAAAGAACAGATGTTAATATGAGCGTTGCTGGTCTGCTCCACCATGTTCTCCCTCTCTCTCTTTATATCTACAGGCTGTATGTATTTGTTTATCAACCTTCATGTGGCGTTGATCGCATTCATGTACAGCGATGTTTTCCAGAGATTCAAAAAAAAAAAAAACCTCACAAATTTATATTAACACTGCCTCTTTCAAATGAATTCAAGTGCATTATACACATGTACATTAGATATAATCGCTGAATGTGATTCATTGAGCTTCAATGGAGCCACTCAGCAAAGCAGAGCAGGCAGCACCCACGCACACTTTTACCTTTAATTGAATTTTAATCTGTGTTTGCGGTCACAAATCATGCAGCGCGGGGTAATTATCTATTAACGATAATGTTATTGGATTTACATGGAAATGCCAAGGCAGCAAACTGAACTTGTGGTGTGGTCATGAGCAGACAGTGTAATCAGCAGATGCTGCTGGCTGGGCAGTGGCTTTTGTTTCTGGAATGGTAGCTGACAGAGAGGGTTTCTCGTGTGCAGCGAGCAGATACAAGACAATGGCAACCCTGCCTCCATGCTGCCCATCTTCCTGTGATACATGTCTGTTTTTCTCTGTGTCTGCATCTCTCTGCCACCCCCTTGCTGCTCTCTCCCTCTCCGTGTCCTCCAGTGGTCTCATTAGGGCGGGACTGTGAAGGGAAGGTGAGATGGTTACTGTGACAACAGCAGAGAATGACGGACAGAGTGGCAGAGAGCACCGCGCGTGTATGCTTGTGTGTGTGCAGACGTGTATGTGTGTGTTTACAAGAAGCCTTTCAACAGTATCCATTACCATTTTAATACGTGCATTGTGCAGCATATGCCTTGCAAGCTGGTCTAGCTCAGTGGTGAAAGTTGTTTATTTTGTCTAAGAGAAGAAGAAAGAAGAAAAGAGAAGGGTGCGGTATTGCCACCAAACGTAAACAACAAAACACCATTGCATAATTGAGTAGGCCATCCATTAAAACCCTTATCTATTTCAGGGGAATTAGAATCTGCTCACTGCTCCACAGTGCCAGGAAATGATGGGCAGCACTGAGGGGCAGAGCTAAGATTAGACTGGAGTGATTGACAGGTTGATAGAGCCAACTGGAAGCCTGCCATTCCACCCTTAAGATAGTCTCCTTACAGTAATGAAGCAGAGTGAGCCAGCTCAACATGAGGGCATAAGCAGCCAAGGAGATAATGAGGAAGTTGAGGACATTTTGTGCAATCCTTCAATCTTATGTCTGTCTCACTTGGTCTAGGTCGCAGGAATCGCAATAAACAAGAGGAATGTCATTGGAGCCTCGAGACTGTGATGTCGACCTCTGACCTCAGCCTCGAGTCTCTTCGCTTGTGTGGAAAAATGAACACGCGACACACAGAAAGAAAAAAAAACAATAAAACCAAAGAAAGATGGTCTTCGCCATCTTCAGAAGTTGAAGAGACAGAGAAAACAACACAGTGGGGGGTGCGAAGTGTATCCATGTCTGCTGCCTCCTGTGGTGTGGGTGACCTTTCCGAGACCAGATAGCTCTGCAAGACTCTGATAAGACCAGCTGGGAGGTGACAAAATGCCCTTGTGGTAGAAACAATACCCACGAACACCGGGGTAAAACACACACAGGGGCAACCAGCTGTCCCAGAAGTATAGTTTGACTGAGGTCACCGGTTCTCTTTCCATTTCTGCGGAGTCTGTTTAAGGTCAAACATGGCAGTGGAGATAGAGCTGCCACTGGATACTTTATGTCTTAAAACAATGCTAAGATGCTATGCAGACAGGTACTGACTCCTTTCCTCTCATAATGATGCATTACTAATTGCTGAAACTTGGGTTAAAGGTTTCCACAAATAAAAACAAAAAGCATGCGCAGTCATCAATCAAGATGTTCACTTTGTCCAAATAAATATCATCTGCTCCTAGACATAATGCATAATTTCTGCCATTAAACTGTGTATAATACAGTGAAAAGGAATTTGCCCCTCTCCTGATGTCTTTCTGGGTTTTTTTTATATTTCTCACACTTATATATGACAAACAAATTTTAATAGTAGACAAAGATAAGCTGAGTAAATCCAAAATGCAGTTTATAAATGATCATTTCATTCATTAAACATCCTCCACTGCAACCACTGAACATCCAAGGTATGGACATTGAGGCTGTGGACAGCTACAGGTACCTTGGTGTTCATCTGAACAGCAAACTGGACTGGACTCATAACTCAGACGCCCTCTACAGGAAAGGGCAGAGCAGACTGTACCTGCTGCGGAGACTCAGGTCGTTTGGAGTGGAGGGCCCACTCCTGAAGACCTTCTATGACTCTGTGGTGGCCTCAGCCATCTTTTATGGTGTGGTCTGCTGGGGTGGCAGCATCTCTGCTGGGGACAGGAAGAGACTGAACAGGCTGATCCGAAGGGCCAGCTCTGTTCTAGGATGCCCTCTGGACCCAGTGGAGGTTGTGAGTGACAGGAGAATGGTGGCTAAGCTGTCATCCCTGCTGGACAACATCTCCCACCCCATGCATGAGACTGTGACAGCACTGAGCAGCTCCTTCAGTGGGAGACTGCGGCACCCACGGTGTGGGACGGAGAGATTTCGCAGGTCTTTCCTCCCCACTGCTGTCAGACTCCACAACAAAGACTTTAACTGATCATACACACACATCCACAAATGTGCAATAACACAAATGTGCAATAATCTTTCTGGCACCGTTGTATTTTTCACTCTGTTGTATATAGCATTTGTATTCTATTTTTATCCTATTGTATATTTTATTTTATTTTATTCTACTGTATATAGTATTCTATTTTTATTCTATTCTGTACAGTTGTGTACTGTATTTATTCTTATTTTATTTTATTCTAATTGTCCTTCATAACTTTTGCACTGTCCACTTCCTGCTGTGACAAAACAAATTTCCCACGTGTGGGACTAATAAAGGTTATCTTATCTTATCTTATTAAGCGGAACAAGCTATCCAAACCTACCTGGTCCTGTGTAAAAAAAAAAAAAAAATTACTCCCAGTTAATTAATCATAAATTAACTGTGATTAACCACATTTTATTTTTGGATAGCTGAATTCATTTTCATGAGCCACACCCAGGCCGAGGCTAAAAGATCTCAAAAAGCAACACATCATGCCCTGATGTAAAAAAACAGCTGAGCAACAAAGCCATTGACCTCTGTCAGTCTGGAAAGCCATTTTAAAGGCTTTGGGATTCAATGAACCACCTTCCCAAAAGTGGCGGACCTACCAAAATTACTCCAAGAGCAGATGGATGACCCGTCCAAGAGGTTAGGCCAGTTATGATCAGAGTTCATGATTCAACAATAAGAAAGAGACAAAAATGGGCAAAAATGGGAGAGTTCTAAGGTGAAAACCACAACTGACCAAAAACAGTACAAAGGCTTGTCTCACAATTGACAAAAAACATCTTAATGATCCCTAAGATGTCCGAGAAAATATTTGTTGACTGATGAGACAAAAGCTGAACTTTTTGGATGGTTTGAGTCCTGTTGCATTTTGCATAAAACTAACACAGCATTTCATAAAAAGAACATCATACCAGCAGTCAGATATGGTGGTTGTAGTATGATGGTCTGGGAGCTGATTTTGCTGCTTCAGGACCAGAAATGTCCCACGATCAGTTCATCCCCTGAAGCACACTTGAGTTATGCAGCAGGACAACGATCCAAAACACACCAGCAAGTCTCTCTCTGAATTGCTCACAAAACAGATATTTTAGGTTTTGGAGTGGGAGAGTTAAATTCTAGACTTAAATCAGATTCAGATTCTTTGGCATGACCTTAAATGGACTGTTTATGGACTAAAACCCTTGAATATGGCTGAAATTAAACAATTCTGTGAAGAACAGTGGGCCAAAATTCATCCAGTGATGTGAAAGACTCATTGCCGGTTATCAAACACTTGATTACAGTTCTTGCTGCCAAGGGTTGTGCAACCAGTTATTAGGTTTAGGAGGCAATCACTTTTTCACATAGGGCCAGGTAGGTTTGGATAGCTTTTTTCCCTTAATGATCAAAATCATCATTTAAAAACTGCATTGAGCAATTACTCGGGTTATCTTTGTCTAATATTTAAATTCGTTTCACGACCTGAAACATCCAAGTGTGACAAATGTGCAAACATTTAAGAAATCAGGAAGGGGGCAAATACTTTTTCACAGCACTGTATTAGTGAATACACACACACTGCACTCAGCAGTAAAAATTGAAAAGGCAGAAAATTTTAAATTAATTCCTAAGAAATGAGAATCTGGATGTGATAAGATGGCCCCAAGTAAAAGCCAAAAAGCATTTGGAGGACTTTGCTAAAAGAAATGTCCTTTTCAACATTAATTAGCTTTAGAGAATCCAACAAGAGTCAGAGAGAGTGAGAGGAGGAATGTGGAAAATGAAAGATGAAAGGGAAAGATGAGAAGGCTTGTGTGTCTGCAATAAATGGAGCAGAATATGTAAAAGCACAGCTTGTGTGACACACTGACATGCTACGCTTCCTTTTAAGCTCTGCTCTTCTGGTTTAGATACCTTCTGAACCAGCTGCACCCAAAAACGTAGCACATATGTGAACACTGTAACACACACGCGCAAGCACTGACCTTGTCTCTAGACTCTCTGAAGTCCAGAGAAGGTAACAGACTCAAATTGAATGAATGTATCCTGGCCACACATGCTGTCAGACCTACCGCTGTTGCCTCAAGAGATGGGTCTGGCCCAAATGACCAGACACACATAAAGCAACCCAAATTGAAGCAGTAGTAATCTGATTATGTAGCAGCTGTCGCAGAGTGCCATGATTTCTGTGTTCAATGTGAACACTGTAACACACATGCACGCTTCACTACACACAGTTACGCCGGTAGGACTCACGTACAGTGCAAGCACATAAGCATGTGTCCAAATAAATACTGTACACCCACATGGACAAATACAACTGCTCTCTTTTAAAATTTACAGTAGCTACAGGACCACACGTATCAACAGTTCTGATGCCGGTGATTACAGAGTTAAGACAACCAAATTCAAGAAAGAGTAAAACAATAGACGGCATTTAAGGCATCAAATGGGAATAGTTTGTCACTCAGATCTTCCACTGAATGCAAGTTACTGAAATAAAGCATGTAGATGGTAACTGCAGGTCAGACAAACTGAAAACTAACAAAGCTGCACAAGAATAACTAAGAATACCTGAAGCAGAGAAAAAAAAATGAAATGTGATCAGCGACTTGTTCCAAATCCTTTCTACACTGATTGCACTTTATAGAAAAATGCAGCAGAACTTTGTCAATAAGGATGAAACAGACTGCAGGGCTGGTCTCTTCTATTTGAATAAACAGGCACACACACTCAGAAGCAGAGCCACCACTCTACTTCTTCCCAGGCTCTTTTATCTCATCACTTCTTCAAATTTCTTTCCATATCTGAGTTAATGGGAAAAAATGGAAATGTGCCTGTCAGTCAGAGAGCCGTCGTGCTGATATCAAGAGCGAGGCTTCCCTTACCGCACTGATAAAAGCACATGATGAGACAAAGCGACTGTCAGCTGGTCAGTCTGCGGATGCAAGTCAATCAGTCAGTCAGTAGAGTGGGTCAGTCAGTTAATTAGTGAGTCAGTAGACCAGCCATGTGGCTGTATTAGTTAGTAAGCTAGCCGGCCAGCCAGTCGGTAAGTCTCTGCTTAAGTCAGTCATTTAGATGGCCAGCCAGACAGTCAATTAGAGTCAATATGTTAATCAGTGACTGCTGTCAGTCAGCCAGTCGGCGTGATAATGATGAACCACCAGCTCATGAAGGATAATGACAGCCAGTCTCACTCAGCCAGATGTTTCTTTATAGCTTGTTTTAATGTGATAACATGTGAACAGATCCAGCCCACTGAAACTGTCAACTGGGAATAAAGCTAGAAAGGCTGACAGATAAATAATCTCGTTTCACCTATAAAACAAAACAAAACAAAACAAAAAAAGATTTACACTGAAAGGATAGAGGAAGAAATCTGGGTTGACCCTGTTAACACAGGAGCTAAAAGTCACCATTCCCCCTGCAAGCCAGACTAACAGATCAAGAATTAGCAAGCAGATGGAAACAGTTTGCTCTTGTCTAGTGTGAGTGTTTTCTGTTACAGCGGGGGGAGGAGGGAGGGTGCGGGGACAGACTGCATAATGCTGAGAAAGAGAGAGGAGAGTGGCAATGCGAGGGAGGCCTCTCTGATCACATCCACGCTGCACATCAAAAATCAGAGGAAGAAAACGCTCACTTTCATCATCTGAGAACCGTTTGCTGAGGGGAATTGCAGTTTGTCGTTGTCTTTGACTACGACTGGGAAATTGTGTCTGTCGCGTTCGTGTGTGCGCCTGTGTGTTTGCGTGCATGCGTATGGTTGTTCATGTAGGTGTGTGCGTCTACGCCTGTGTGTGTGTGTTTAAGATGACACAGGGGGTGGTCGCACTTACAAACAGAATGGCATATGGTGCCTTGCTTTTTGGCAATCACGAGTGACAAGTGAGGAGGGGAATCAACAGTGAATGCCGGGTGTGCTGAGGGGTCGCGGGTAGCAATGGGAGGGGCTTGCTTAATGATCTCATCTGCGTTTGTGTACTTGAGTGTGTCTGTGTGTGCGTGTCTGCTCTTAGCCCTAGGCAATACAGTGCTCCTTTATGTAGATGAATGTGGAACAGGTCTCGCCATTTAACAGTGTTATATAAATACATTATAACAATACTGAGCAGGAGCTCAGCACAGAGCGGCTCTCAACACAATGTCAACAGTTGCCTCAGGGCACGTTTTTCTTCCTTACTGCGTTCAGATCGCAAGATGAAAATCTTTCACGCAGGCTCACAACCCCTCACCCTCTCCATCTTCCACTGCCACCCTAACACGCAAACACCCTCCTTCCTACGGTGCTAATTGTGGGTCCCATAAGGACGCAATGTGCGGGAGGGGCCCTGGGAGATTTGTCCAATTTGTTGGCTGGTGTCTTCTGGGTTAGGAAATGATTGACTAACGAGCACCATGCTCCTCATCGAACCAATTCACCCTGTTAGTTACCGTTTGTCATTTGTGTCTAATTACGATTTGAATTGTCTCCAGCAAATCCTGGAACAGACGCAAATATAAATTTGGGTTTCTACCAAGCGTGAAAATGCAAAAGGTGACAATCACTGATTTGTCTTACACCTGGGTGTCTTATGGTGTGATTCAACAAGGTGAATTCCCCAATCTAATGCTACAAGAGGCTCTGTTTTGCATCAGCCCCCACTCCTATTGCAAATGAGAGCGTCCAACCTTGCAGTCCAGCTAGTCTACTCGGACAGCTGGGCCGCCATATTTAATGTGGCACATGTCAACGTCAGCTTAAAAAAATGGACCAAAAAAGGATTTTCTTTAAAAATTGGACGGGTGAGATTTTATTTTGATAATGCTGATAATACTATTAACTTTTTAATTGCTGGGAAACATACATGTGTTGATATGTGCTTCTAGCAGAAACCACAGTAAAAGCTTCTAAGTATTTGCATGCTCATTATTCTTCTCTGGGTCTCATCCACAGTGCGTTTTTGTCCCGTCTTCCTCACCTTACCCTGTACCAGTCAAAGCAGATGGCTGCCCCTCCCTGAGCCTGGTTCTACCAAATGTTTCTTCCTGCTAAACAGTAGTTTTTCCTTCCCACTGTCACCAAGTGCTTGCTTAAAGGGGATCATCTGATTGTTGAGGTTTACTCTGCATTGTAGTTTTTTTTTAATCTCACAACATAAACCACCCTGAGGCAACTGTTATAGGGATTTGGTGCTATATAAATAAAATTTAATTTCATTTAACTGCACTGAGGTTGGCAAAAACTATAAACTTTAAACCTGGCTCAGCTTTTGCTGCAACACAGCAACTGTAGATTAAGGGAACCATCTTAGCTTTAAAGGCGGTGTATAGTCAAACTTTCCAAGGTTTCCTGTGTGTTAAGTGTTAACAAGTGGCAGTAACTTCCTAGCACTGCAGCTGGACCCTAAATACTGACTGTATTCTCCTCTGGACAGAAATGATGGTGAGCAGCAGCACATCTGCATTTAAAGTAAAGAGACAAAAGGATAGCTCTGAAAAAAGCTATGTTTGTGAGGTATTTTGTGGAAAACGGTTAAGAGATTTTATTCAACTGTGGGGTTGTCTATTAACTCGTTAGAAAAATACAGGACCTTTAATTAGCATGGACTATAACCCTCTGTTCGGTCCAGCAGGGTTCTGTAATGCACAGAGAATTATATTAGCTAGCGTTAGCGGAATGACAGCTATTGTGAACCGTGATGTGCATGGCCGCCATGCTGATTGCTGCCTAACTGTACATGGCCCAAGCCTCCTGGATAATAGGAGACTATTTTTAGAACAGCGGAGAGAGGGAAGTGGGAGAGGGACCGAGAGAACATATAGGGCTGAAATAGAGAGGGAGAAAAGGAGGTGAGAGAGAAAAGTGAGATTGCATTGACAATCATGCAACACTGAAGTAGCGCGGAGAAGACAGGAAAATGTTATGGGCAACCAAGCAACTAATAAGCTTGAACCTCAGCACTATGCATAATGCGACAGCTCATTACCGCCCAATTAGGCATTACAATGCCTTGCTTACTGAGGTTTATTGATGCAAATCAACCAGGAAAAGATACCCCGGTGCCAAAAAAACAGGAGGTGAAATTGGATGAGAATTTGTCGAAAGTACGGGCTCTGTGGCAGTTCAATCAATTTACAAAGTCTCTGTGGGGGAGGTCATCCAAATTAGAATGTGATTCTGACAATATGGAGCTGATTTTTTTCATCATCTCATTATCAAACCGCTGAGGTTTTCTGTGATATTATGATGACCCTTTTCACAGCATACAGCCACGCACTCGGTTTCCAATAATGTAATTAATTACACCATCTGTCTGGTACGCAATTACTTGGCATGCAACACCCCTCTTCAGATGTAAAAATATCTTAACATAGTTGCAAATCATGTCACGCCTTCTCAAACATTCCCAAACATGCATGCACAAACCCACCCTTGGAGTGACATGGAGAAGCTGAATGTTCCCTCCTACAGGTCTGCAGACAGCCACCAGGACGCTTTAATTTCTTTATTTTCTTCTGGACTTCTAATTCCCCTCCTCCCATATGCCGCCTACATGGATTATCACATGCTACTAAACTCAGTCGGGATCTGGCATGAGGTAATTACTTTAATACTGTGTCGGGAGGGGTGAGGTTGGGGGGGGTGTTATGCACTGATAAGCTGCATCCCTGTTAAAGTTTTCTAATATGTTGCCACTCAAATATGGCAAAAACATGGTTGAGTCAAGACTTCATATGCAGTTGGTGCAATGCAATTGGTCAGGTCAGTGGTTCTCAGATTAGTGCCTGGGAACCCCATTTTCAATGGGTGTGCAAACTAGTAAAATATTTTCTACAAATTACATGTTTTCGATATTAAACGTTTTCAGATCATTTAAGGTTGTTGCAAATGTTTCTTTCCAGTAAGGGCTCATTGGCTTTAAGCATGTGCAAACTAGGGCTGCCACAAACGATTATTTTGATAGTCGACTAGTCACCGATTATTTTTGCGATTAGTCGACTAATCAGGTCATGCATCCATTGGACGTAAAATGTACAGCTTATTGCACCAGCATGCATCTGCTCTTATATAACTATCATTAGCTTACAGCTTTAAGTGTTTCAGGTATGTGCTAACTAAAAATAAAGACAAGATGATAGTTTATTAAATTTTAATGAAATTTGCAGATTGTTTAGGTGAAGTTTAATAAACTCAGCCGTCTGCTCCTTGCTATCTAAAATATAACAGGACACCGGAGTAAATTCTCGAGCATCTCACACTTCTGATAATCAGTTGTCTGCTTGACGTTTATTCAGCTGTGTAAAAACTATAACTTTAATCTCAGCCAAACCGATTTACTCAGGAACAAATAAAATACTAAAAAAAGCCAAACAATAACATTTTAAGTTATCTAAGTGACTTATATATCACTTTTAACCTGAGTAGCGAAAGACGGCGGTGGGTTTGAAAACGATTTGCCGGGAGTCCGGTGTTCTCACGGGCTCTAGTGAGCCTTGCCCCCGGCTAGCTATCGAGCTAGTGGGTAACAGACGTCTCCGAAAACGTCGGAGCGCTTTTGAAAATATGTGGTGTCTTGATAAACTGAGCAGATATTTGAGGTTTACACAGCTACATTCTCGCCTGAAAATATGTTAAACGTTTATTTTGTGACCCAGAAAGAATAATAAGAGTAATATTAAAACTAACTAGCTGCCGCCATTGTTGGAAACTGAGCTGGGCTGCGCTATGAATTCTGGGATAGAGCTACTTCTTCTTCTTCGGGGTTTAACGGCAGCTGGCATCCTTGTACATGCAGTGCTGCCATCTTCTGTTTCAGTCCGTTATTACACTCTTAAATCCTACTACTTATTCCTGCGGCTTTTGTGGTCTTACAAAGCTTCAAACGACGCGTCGACTATTAAATCAGTCGTCGACGATCGTGACTAGTCGACTAATCGTGGCAGCCCTAGTGCAAACTGAGACATATTTTCATTTGGAGGTTTTGCTCATGAGCCTACAGCTGCATTTGGTTCTAGACTGGTTTATCGTAGCTGTATAAGGTGTAGAGTATCAACTGTAGAAGAGTAAAAACACCAATGTGGGAACAAAAGAAGATTGAATGATACATGATAGGCTTTAATTCGTGTAATATGTATATTTTGATGTCTACTGTGTGTTATATTGCTCCAATATTACCAGCAATTCCAGCCAGATCCAAAAAGCCAGGTGTTTTCTATCAACTCCTTTTTAAATTAAGAAATGTTGCATCCATGTTGGCTTGTCCACGTTGCTCCCTGCTGATGTGTGGCCTCAACACAAACTGCAACTGTCTGCATTTAAATAATTTAACAGTCAATTACTCCAGTCATGTTTATGAGAGTGCAATAATACAGTTGTTTAAACGGAGCGGTCGCATTCACTCTCACTAAAGCTAGCTGTGGAGGGATCTGGCTGTCTTTGCTACATCATTTCGAGGAGAGGGAGACAAAGCAAGGAAAAAAACAGTCTCCATTTTGTTTCTTTCCCAAGGACAGAGAGGAAGGAAGACACTTGCACAGAAATTCTCCCCAAATACGTCCAGTTCAATGAGAGATTTTGCCAGTCAGTCACACACATACATACACACGATGCACATAGGCAGTAATAAGCACAGACATTCAATATCCACACTGACAAAGAAAGCACAAACACACACACAAACACACACACACTCTGCCTGGGCCGACTAATATTCACGCGTGTCAGGTGGAACGGTCCATTCAGGGTGAGAACAGAGGGGTGCGTGTGTGTGCACAGGTCCTGCCTGGTAGCGTTTAATGGACCAGTGGTGTAGTCCGATAAAGGGCAGCCATCTATCTGCACCCACCCAGTCAACTCTGACACGGTTTCCACGGAAACGCCACCCGCGGGAGCCAGAAAGGGAGGGTGAGACCTTGAGGGAGCATATTCTCCTGTGCTGTCAGACTGCCAGGAGGAAGGAGACCAGGGATGGAGTGATAGAGGGACGGAGGAGTGGAGGGAGAGCAGAAGGAGAGACAGAGGAGGGGTGCACCAGCCGCCTCACAAGGGTTAACTTTAATCAGACCTGACACACACACACCCCAGGAAAAAAGAGTGACAAATGCAACCAGAATCACATACTTACACAGATACACTTGCACAGGGAGAGGCGTCACACAGAGACTGTGTTCATAAATGGCATATGGCAGACATAGAGCATGCATATGTATGTGCGTGTGGATGTCATGTTCCCGCAGATGAGTATACTGCAAAATGTGCAGCTAATAGAAAAGCAACACTTCCTGTTTCATTGTGAGATCGTTCTCTATCACTTCTCCGCACTTTGTGAGTGACAGAAAAAGCCTCAGATTCAAAGGAGTAAGATAGCATTGCCGTCCCATAGCCAGGTCAGTGTCATCTCCAATTATATCACAAATTAACAACTTTATCATTCATCATGTGAATTGTGTCAGGTATTTGTGCAGCCTGATTCACTTCCAAAGTACAGACAAAGTGTCAAACCTCAATATGTTTTTGCAGAAACCAAAAGATGGCTATAAAGTATAAGCTAACAAAACTACCACTATAGCTCCTTTGAAACATTGCTTCATCCTGCTTTAGAGAAACTTTAACCCCTCAGAAAAGTGATATGCTGTAACTACATTTTCCAGGTAGTAGATTATCAAATGAATTTTGCTTCGTTTCAGAGCTTCTGTAATAAATTAGCCAGAAGGATATAATAACAGGTTTGGCTCAAACTGCATGTAATGCAAACAAGAAACAATAAATACCTAAGAAACGAGCAATGGTAGATGTTTTAGATAGTTTGTGAAACAGAGAAAAACTCTTTCTTATTTATTTATGCAAATTGTTCATGTTAAATAAGACTGGAATGTCAATCCTCTTCTTCTAATATTTTGAACCATGATTTAATCAATAATAAAGGTCATGATCTACTCAGTCATTACCAGCACTTACGAAAGTTAATAATAATAATAATAATAATAATAAAGAGCAAAAATCTGCTAATGGAAAAAATGCACACTTTTGTTTAGCCTATTGTGATCTCATTACTTTACATGCTTTAGTGCAGTTTTCTGTTAAACAGCAAATTTGCCATTCTGAAGTCATTATCATCATTACTACAAATCCACACTACATAAAAACCAGTCTACACAGCACTAAACTACAGTGAACCACACTGTCCCACAGCCGCTAGCACCAATTAGAAGGTGTAATCTCTGCACATCTATCTGCCAGGAGGCCTGGGCACAAACACTGAGAAAAGAGAAAGCGGGAGAGGAGGAGGAGAAAATAACCATTATTATTAGCAGGGCTGTCTGTACTGAAGGCCTGATCACCTTCTTTGCACACGCTCAGATTTCTGGGCTTTCTGCAGTCTGAGGACACACACATACCTCCTGTTAGGAAAGCTATTGTTGTAGACTTTTCCATAATACATCCACATATCCCTCAACAACAAAATGCCACTAGTGCTGATGAATCTTAAAATCACATACGGGACGTGAGGGGGGGCAGATTTGTTGGTCTAGTGCCTCTGTGAGACAGATGGTGAAAAAGACTCTGTGCCAGGAAGCCTTTAGGAATCAGGTGAAGTAATACAAAGAGTTCACATTTACTGGATGTAGAAGCACACGAGTCTTGGGTTCACATCCTGTTTGTAGCTGTTATTTAAAGGCAGTTTTATTTAGTATTATCAATATTATTATTACATTTAAGCACCTTCCACAAACTAAACCACACACCAGAAGCTTGTCTATCATTTTATGGGTTTCCTGATAAGGCGTGGCGGTGGCCACACAACTAACCTTCTGGAAACTTCTAAGATTTTACATGCAATTGTTCACGCAACCACAAGAGGCTATGTGGGCATCTGCCGTTTTAACCCCCTTATGAAAAGACCAGTGTTGATTTTTTTCTGGTGAAGTTGGGCAGCTTTTGGCATACTGTAATTGGGAAGTTGTAAAAAAGCAGGATTTTTTTGTTTTTTATATCCTTCTGTGTAATGCCGTCATCCTCCTTCTGCTCGTCTGCTGATTACAGTCTGTGTAGTGTCTAGCAGTGTAACACTGACTTAATGTTATTTTGGCTGAGCAGAGCCACTGCAGCGACCCAAATGTCCATATACTATAATCTAATCTAAGATGATTCTGGCTCCGGATTGGCTAATCCAACACCACTCTTCCTAATCTGATGTCTAATAGATGACATCTGGACAAGATGACATAAAATAGAAAAAAAAAAAAAAAAAAAACACACAGGAGGCAATCTGAGTGACTTGTTTGTGAACAATAATCCCGCCTGTACAGTATGTTTAATCACGTAAGCATTAGTTTAGCTACATGTTTACCACAAAGAGAGACAGACAAACATCTTTTCTTTGAGACAAAGCTTACAATGACGCTCTGATCTCGACCTTTTAATGATGTGCTTTCAACCAAAATCCAATGACATGATTTTTTTTCACTTTTATTGAAACATTTTAAACTGATAACTGAACCGGTTACACGCTTTAGCTCAGAGTTTTAGAAGTAAATAATGAAACGGTAAATAATGAAATACCTAATAAATAGTTAAAACGAGCTCGTCATGCTCACCTTTTTCTAGACAGCATGTGTCTTCCCTGCATTCACACCTCTCCCTAAAAAGAAATGAATAAGTACAGAGTCTATTTCTGCTGGTGTCAACACGTTCCTTTGAGTGTATAATGGATCAAATCATCAATAATCAATTGAATCTGTCACCTAGCGGAGGGAGCCCCCCTCGCTCTGACTGCCCATTTTTCTTCTGTCCACTCTGGAGGTGTGATACAAACCCCGAGTGGATGTTCTGTGTCTTTTTCCAAGCTGCGGGAGACCTTCTCAAAGAGCATAGCAACAGACCTGTCTACCCTGTAAAAATAGGATTGGCTTCTGTGAAGCCGACTCGACGCCACAGATACAACACACACACACGCACACACACACACACTTCACTTCATTGATTATGCGCCCAAGCCCCCTCAGAGCCCAGCTTTACAAGTGATGTCTTCCCCTCTTCGCCTTGCTTGCTCTCCTTATAGCCCACATTTTCATCCTCTCGCTCAGATTTTGAGTCATTTACCTGCAACCACATCAATATTTTAACCTTTCTGGATGCGGAGACTTCCATTATTTTTTCCTTTTGTATATTTCTATTGTTTCCTCTGGATAATGAAATGTTAATGTTAGATGGGAATGAGAGACAGACTATAAACACACAGCGAAGACAAAACAGTGGGAGCCATGTTGCAGAAACCGTGAAAACTGAGGCCATCTTCATAGGCAGATTCTTTCTATTTAAATGTACACTTTATTGTATGCAGTCAGACTAATGCTGCTAACGTTATTAACTAATTTGGCAATAATACATTTTTTGAAATCAACAGATATCATGAAAAAAGCTAAACCAGTTTCACCTTCATAAGTTTAAGCTGCACTGTGGTTTAGAGCCGATTTAAAACACATTAGTGATCATTTTTGATTCATTTTAGGCATTCCTCGCCGTCTACAGTGCTGATGCTGTGAAGAAACAAAGCTACACCATATTGCACCAAAGGACTCTCCCAATATCTGTTAAATTGAGCAATTATTAACTTGGAGGCAAAATATTATTTACATCCTGTTACTTGTTGCTTATTCATCTTCAGATTGAGCCACTACAGATACGGTGGCTCTAAATTTTAGGCGGTACATCAAGTGATTTTCACAAATTATGCCAGAAAAGGGGAAAAATATGTAAACATTTCATACCCGAGAGTGTTTCATCCCATTATTTAGATATTATAGGCCTCTGCGAATCAGGGTCTGCACACTGTAGCATACAGATATTTCACACCAGCTTTCAGCAGCTGTCTATTAGAGTCCGATAACGCAGAGAGAGGTATAAAATGCAGGTGGTGGGGCAGCGGAGTCTGAGCAAACAAATACCCTAAGAGGTTGGGCAGATGTATTGAAAGCTGTTGAGTGATGTGTTTTTTCTTTATTGCAGTGCACACTGTTGACCGAGACAGAAGGAAACAAGGATATGGAGCAAAGAGAGAAAAAGGGAGACGAGTAAGGTGTTTTAGCTTGGCCAGAATGTGTTCATGAGGGTGTTACCCAGAAAAAGACCAGACTGCACTGTATACGTGGCTCACAGATTATGGCTTTGACAACACCTTCCTTCTTTTATTTTAATTTTTTTTCTTGAGTAGAATATTAAAAATGTATTGGTTTAAGAAAATTTCCAAAAATCAAAAGAAATTAAACCTAATCTCTGATTTAAGAGTTTTTGAAATGCGCACATTTTCTTTAAATGTACTCTCTTTTTCAAACAATATGTTCTCATTAATGGTTTCTCGCTACATCTATTTGGGCAACTCAGATTATGGGTTATCCTGGATTATGCAAAGGACCCTATGCACAAACACTTATCAGTTTCATTTCTTTGTCCTCCCAATGATATTCATGCCAAATCCCACAGCGCCATATCTTTGCTCACAGCTGGCAAGTGTAACTAAAGGATTATGCAAGCAGCTTCTACAAGCAAATAGATTTCTCTCTACTTCAGAGGAAACTGCTAGTTATGCAGCGCCTATCTGTCCGCCAGGCATGCACAAAAACATGTCTCCCCTTTTTCATTTTTTTCCCACTTGTTTTAACAGAGGGAGATGGAGAGAGGAGAGAAGAGCAAGAACGGGAAAGTAAACAAAACGAGCGTTGAACCAGAAGGCTGTTAGCGTATAGGCACAGCCATTTTGTATTGTACGGCTGGCTGTACCGTAAACCACAGGCGTGCACACCTTTGGATTTAATGGAATATGGCTGCTAAAACAATAGAAGGCTGAACTTTGCGTGAACTGGATTTGCATTAAAGCACATGATTAGACAAGGCGCTGCCTCCGCCTAACAAGCCAATTAACATATGCCACTGGATAAACACTGATTGTCCACTTAGCTTCTCAGACTGAGCCCCAGCTCATGACTGATGCCTCGTAGCAGCAGCGCTGTTGGAAACATACGACACGAGGCTCCAGCTATTTGCTGTATGCAAATATTTGGAAGGTTTATTTCCCCATAAAGCTCTTGGCTCAACTCTAGCCTATGACGGCAATTTCTGATTGTCTGCATGGCCTCCCCACCGTCCCTGCGGGAAATGTGTATTAATTAGCATCGATCTGGAGGAAGAAAACACAGAGCAGATTGGGGCAGGTCCAAGGCCATCACAGATGCAGAGGCTTACTTGAAATAAGGCATTGTACATTTTAAGCAGCTAGCTGTCATCCCCACCCAAAGCAGAGCACAATAAGTGAAGCATTAATGTTATTGTGTGCTAAATTAACTCAATCAACAATATACACCTTTTTTAACCTAGATATCGGTGAGCATGTTTTGCGGAGACATCCAGACTTTTTGTGCCTTCCTCAGGCACTTTCTAATATACTGTAAATACAGTCAGAGTGCTGACCTAAGCTCCATCAGCTTTTGGACCATTTTTCTTCGATAATGTCCTAAAAGCCATAATGTAAATGTTTCTCGATCAGCAGCAATCAAATGCCCCGAGATGCATTCCATATCTTCTTGCTGAGGAGGCAAGGCCTCTTTGAGCCATTAGACTCCAAACAGCTGTGAAGGCCTCGTTATGTGCACAGCAGTGTATCACTGGACTCTCACAGAGAGCTCTAATATCTAATTTATTTTTTAAAGATGCATCTATCAGATGATGTGCAGCAAACTCAGTTTAGGATTATGCTACTCTTTTTTTTTCTTTTCCTCCTCGCTTCCTTTGTCTGTCTCCGTCTTTAAAATCTGTGCGTGAACACATTTTGTTCTTTTAACCTAAACTCTGCAAAGGTTCAGTCTCTGCCATTTTCACTGATTATATCTGAGCTTCTTCTTAAAATAAAGCTCTTATATTATGGTAATCAGTCAGGGGACAACAGGAGCAAAGAGCTGTAAATCACTGACAAGCCTTATAGATACAGCAATAAATCATAAAGCAAAGGAAATAATAAAACACTTACCTTTTGAACCTATTTAAAGCTGAAATTCATTAATCGTGAATTAAGAGAAATTCATCTGTTTTGATAACCGATGCATCATTTATCAAAGCGCATGTCAAGCGACTGCAAACGATCTTGACACTTAGACTTTCTCGGTTGTGCAGATTCTTTATTGCTTCTTAAATTAAACCTTAAAGTAAAGTGCACATCTTTGAGTTTTAGACAGTTGGATGGATAAAAACAATATTTGAATAGACCGGTGTTTGGGACTTTGGTCTTAGGGGCATTATAATAATTTATGCACTGGCCTTATATGGGGAGACATAGCTACTGCCTCTAAATATATATGAGATTTCTCAGTCAGAGTAGTTGGATAAACTTAAATGTTACATTGTTAAACAATTTCCAAAGCTCCTTTTCAGAGAACATGGAATTTTCTCAGCCAGCTGCAAAAAAGAAACCCAAGAACCATTTTATCTACAGTATGTTTCCATTTTTCAGAGACAAAAGACAAAGGAAAGGAAAGGAAAGGAAAGGAAAGGAAAGGAAAGGAAAGTTTGCTGGAAGAAATAGACAACAATTACACTTGCCCTAGGAGGCCGAGGGAACCTGACCACGTTGCTATGGAAACTCAAGTACAGCAGAAAGTAACACGAAAATCAATTCAGATTGAGCTTATCTCTCCTCTCTCTCTTTCCTTTCTCATTTCGCAAGGGCTACAAAGCATGCTTCCACTCTGAATCACATTTTTAACTATTGCTGGGCTGATGCAGCACTAATCAGAACAAACACAAAGACTTTCCTTTCATTCGACCCTTAAATGGGAGGGAAAAAAATGTGGATTATAGGATCCAGAAAAATGCTTCTTCAAACGCACACCTTAGAAACTGTATGAAAGAAAGATGCAGGCGTGAATGTGCTGCGACACAACACAAATCACCCTCTGTCTCAGGCGCTCATTCTTGTGCTTTCTCTCCTTTCTCTCCATCCTCTTCACTCGCTCCCTCAAAGGGGCAACAGCAGCTGTACGCAGGTGATAAGCGTGTGCGGCGATGGGCGCTCGGCTGTGATAGGCTGGCTCAACTCCTACGCTGATGTGAAGATTACAGGCTGCGTCTGTCAAAAGGCCACTCTGCCCGTGGTTGTCACCTCGTGACGTCACTGCTGCGAATGACAGTTTGACTGGCCACATACACGCACAGCGCCATTAATGCTTCAATACGACGCGTCCTCTCAGGTTTAAGAACCTCTTGTACAAGAAGTCCCCCACATATCTCAAAATCATTAATTCAGTGCAGTAATATCACAGGAAGCTTAATTATAAATGTTTTTGTCTGCTTTTAATCGCACACAGACACACAGCTAGCACACAGTGAGGACATAGCAGACCCGCTGTTTTCACCACAGCCACTTAGCAGCAGTCCACCGGGAGTTTGGGTGTTTGGATCTTAGTCACTGGCTCCACAATGGCAAGGTGAGGTCAAAGACAGGCCACGAGTATACCGAGTGTGTGATTGTCTGTGTGTGTCTAAGTGTTGTTCTCAAGGCTCATGCCAAAGAAGAGGCAAGAGGAAAGAAAACAAGCCTTGAAGAAAAATAATGATGCTTGATGCCTCATACATCAAGGAAAAGATGGAGGGTCACCTTGCTGTGAAGTCAGCTGGTCATTTACTTGTGATGGATTCAATCTGGAGAGCGATTTGTCCATTTGTCACCAGTGAAGTCAACTCAAACTTGCACGATGCGCTAAAACTGTGCAGTAATTGGACATTTCAGGTGTTCGGGGAATGGCTAAAGCAAAGCTGTATCAGAAGAAAAGTGATCAGTTATAGCTGCTTGGCACCAAAGAGAACATATGCAAATGGAGGTCATTTGAGTTGCATTAAAAAAAGAACAGTACAGCGACTAACAGTGATAAAAATGACGATAGTATATTTGTTGCACTAGTCCCAAACACTGATTAATGTTCAAGCCACCAATCAGCTCAATCGGGTTCATTTTCTTTTATTACTTGGCAAAAGAGTTTAAAGTTTGCGCTTTTAAAATATTCTGATGATATTAGCAGGCTTCACCAGGTCACTGTATTAAGGGTTTGGGGTAGGATTAGTTTCACATCTTCACCTGTATTGGGGAAAATGGAAATCCTATAACAGAAAAAGTCTGGGGCTAAAATGCATGCAACAACATGTAATAGTTTCTAAAACTATGTTTGTTTAGCGCGTGGCAAAAATGCATCCTAACGCTAGCCCAGGTGAACGTGAACAGGTCAACGCTTGAGGAGACACAGCAAAGAAAAGAAAAAGAAACAAAGTCTAGTCAAATTTGATCTACCCGAGAGGGAAATTCTGCCTCCCAGACACTGATTCTTATTTTCCATAATGCAACTCAATGGCAATCCTGCCTGGTCAGTGCACGTGTCTTTCAAGTCCCAAGCATTTTACAGAGGCTGTCCGGTAACATTTGTAGCAACTAAACCTGAGCTGAGATAACACGGAGAGCTCCCAGAGCTCTGTAACTCGGGAAGATGCAGTAGTGTTTTCACAAGCTATAGCTGGATGTTAAGACGAACTTATACATCCACACAGTGTTTGGTTGTAAAATTAGATCCCTCTCTCCGACTCTCTGATTGGTGTCCACTGCAGGTGTTCTGAAACCATGATCATGTCTAATCAGTGTTACAGATGCCCAGCATGGGGCCCACGGGCTCCCAGGCACTGTGTGAAAGTTTAAAGAGGCTCAATGTGATTTACTGTATTTTTCCAGATTTACCACCCTGGGAGAAGAATAAGAGCACGTATTAATCCTTGATTGGATGGAAGATGAGAGAGAGAGAGAAAAAAAAATGGAGTGAAAAATCCCTATTAGGTCAGCAGAGTGATTTGAGTTATTAAGTGCCTTTTTTACTCTAATCAGTCACTTAAGATGGGATCAGACACTGCTGCATTATGGGATGTGACTGAGCACACCAGTTTGTCTCAATTTATCCCAGTGCTTCAGCTGGGAACATATGGACACATTCCTCCGTGAACCCCACCACCTGTCATGCATGACACATGCAGACACATGCATGAGCACAGGGTGCTTGCACCTACGCAGCCATTTCATTCAGCAGCCCACATACAGGAGAGTTTATAAACAGAAATTAATTGCTTGTTCCGGCTGTAATTAGCTCACACCATGCTTATTACTAATCTGTGTTTTGGCCCGACGCCAGGCTAGTTCTGGCCTGGATCCAGTCCATTTTCAGCAGAGCGTTGCTCTACAGTAATCCAAAAGCTCAAGCAGGATGGACCTTTTCCTCTAGATGAGCTCCTTTCAACCATAAAACTTAAATTTCTAACTTTTCTCTGGAAAAAAGCTAAATTATTTACATCCTTCTATTTCTGCCTTATTTGTTAAGGTAATAAGACAATGTGTATAAGATTAACAGTAACTTCAAATTGCATGTCATCTTGATAGTCTACACTTTCTTTCAGCAGATCGCACTGGCCTCCGTAACACAAATTTCCTAAAATGAGATCACTGCACTCGCAGCACACTCTTCCAAATCAGCGCTTATCTAAGCTTCTGTCTTCAGGCCAAGTCAAAAACAAAGCGGCATCCCCCATAGCCAAATTGCCTATTAAAGATGAGAGCATGTTCAGTCTCCCATTGCGCCTAGCCATCACCACCCTAATCATTCTCAGCCTAAACAGCCTAATGGCTGCCATATTGCTACTGTTTATTAGTAAACACTGATGGAAGAGTGCCCGCCTCAACAGTTGTTGATTTTGTCTATCCGTATGGAGTATCAGCTGGGAATCACAGCCACCGTGCCAGAACGTTGTCTGCTGTTCAGTCCCCCATCACTAAACAGATTGCTTTATTGTTTTATGTGCATAGCGATTATGTCAGTAGACAGTTTAATATAAAACATGAACATCAGTGAAACAGTTGTTCAACAGATGAACTAAAAAAAAAGAAAAAGGAAAGAGAGGACATGAAAGGAACTTTTTTAAAAATTGCATTGTGTTTCTGTGAAAATGTACGAGTCTGTGCATCAGCTCCAAAGCTGGATTCTTCAAAGATCACCTTAGGTTTAAGATGCTTTTGGGAAGCCCAGTCCAAGATTGATTTCCCTCCATCTCAGTCTCAGTAACCCTTCTATCGATCCTTATCAAATATGTATCACGTCCTCAAGCCCTCACCACAACTAAGATGGAGACTTCAAACAGTGGAAGCTCAAAGAGAAAGTCAGAGGGGAGTGAGGTTTTCTTTATCTCTCCTCTGTGCTGAAGGAAGATCTGAATCCAAATAATAATGTAAAAAGCGTAAAAATGTGTGCTGAACCATCCAAAAACCGCTGCTTATTAAAGAGCCTTTAAGATGAAAATGTGATCCCAGCTATTTTAAAGCCTCAAACATCAAAGCTTTCAAAATAACACGGTGTGAATGCCACCCAACAGCGAGCTAAGAAAAGGCAACAGTGAGATGACTACGCGCACAATGCGTGTACACAAGAAAACACCCCCCACCAACTATCTCCACGCTAACCTCACTTCTTGCTAAAAGGGTCTTGTCTCGTCCTGTTCCAATTCCCCAAACTCCCCTTCACGCAGCACTCATAAGTTGCAAATGCACAAAATGCATCCTTCAGTTCGCGTTCCCATAATTCTCTGTGGCAGCAGAGTGATTAATGCATACAACTATTGATTTTGCTTTTTTTCTTTTTTTATTACAAGAGAGTGGCTTTAGCCCACCAACCCAAAACACTCCTTATGTGACAACATCACAAGCTGCACACACAACAAATATGTGCTGTTAAAAATAGAAAGTTACTTAGAAGCAGCACGTTTACAGAGAAACATACTATAGAAACAAAAAGCACCCCATCTCCTTTAGAGTCAGTGTGTGTGTGTGTGTGTGTGTGTGTGTGTGTGTGTGTGTGTGTGTGTGTATGTGTACGTGTACATGTTTAGACGTCCTTGTTGAGGACAGAAAATTGGCTTGGCACTATACTTGTGGGGACCAACAGTCACTTATGGGGACAAAATGCCCGTCCCCACGAGTTTAAAGGCATTTTTAAGGCTCAAAATGTGGTTTTAGTGTCAGGGTTAAAATTAGGTTATCATTAGGTTTAGGCTGAGGGTTAGGGTTAGGCATTCATTTTTAATGGTTAGGGTTAGGGTAAGCGGCTAGGGAAAGCATTATGTCAATTAGATGTCTTCACTAAGATATGAAAACAAGAGCGTGTGTGTGTGTGTGTGTGTGTGTGTGCGTGTGTGTGTGTGGACTGGGAAAAGGGGTGCAGTGAAAGACAAGGGTCAGCATTTCACTAACTGCTGATCTGTGTGGGAGGAGGGGGGGAGCAAAATGATAGGCGGTGTTGTTTTCATAGGGTTTCACTGCAGAATGGGTGGAGTGTGGCGCAAACACACACATACACACACAGCCATGCACCCACTAACATACACACAGGCACATATATGTGCTGAAATGCGCACATGCTCATAATAATATCTTGAGCTTTCTCTGAATTCCAGTCATCGCACTCTTGTGCTTGACCCATTTTCAAGCCCACCCCCCCCCCAAACAACAAGATCAACAAACCCTGCTCGTGTGGGGAGGAAGCAACAGAAATTTGAAAGAGACTGAAAGTGAGAACGAGTGAAGAAAGCTTTAAAGAGGAAGACAGAGGGACGAGATCATGTGGCGAATGTGATGCAGTCTCTTGTTTACCAAAGAAAAAGCCTCACCCACACGTCTCTCTAGCCCTTCCTTCTCACTCTTTTGTTTCCCCAACTCTCCCCTCACTTCCTTTCTTCTAATCTGCCCTCTCCTTCTCGACATTTCATTGCATCTTATTCCCTCGCAAGCTCATTCCTAGCACTGTGCCCTCCTTTCAAGGTTGGCCTGACTTTGGGCGTGTTGAATTTACAGCCCCATCTCTGCCTGCCTTCTCAGTGCCCTCACTGTCAATCTCAGTGAAAAATGGAGACGGTGGCACATCACTGGCATGATAAAAATCCTGCAACAGTGATCACGTAAACCAAACACCTACAGTAGCCCCTTTGAAGACATCCTTTACATTCCCACGACTGGGCCGCTGGCTGGTTAAGGCTGTGATTCTATTAGGAAGCAAACTGTTTAATTAGCCCCTATAAGCACTCACAAGGAAGAGAGACGAGTGAGCAGAATGCAAGAGAAGCCAACACGCATGTGACTGAAAAATGTAACCAGATTTTTTTTTGTGCTCTGAGTATTGGATGGAGTTATTTGCATAAAGCAAATAAAAAAAATAGCATTTTCCACGCAGGAGGAAATTGACTGGGGCACTGTGCCAAGCAGGTTATGCAACGAGATGAGAGGAAAAGAAAGAAGTCCGACAGTCAAGGCCGGCGGAGGAGGATGGAAGAGAAGAGAAGAGAAGAGAAGAGAAGAGAAGAGAAGAGAAGAGAAGAGAAGAGAAGTATTTTCCTCAGTCAAACATAAACATAAAAAATGTCAACATCTGATTTTATCATTATGGATAAACACCATATTACAATATACTATGTATAGTGTATACAAACCAAAAAAGCTCTCTCTCTTTAAAACATGTGTGCGGTATGATCCAGTGATACAGGATATGTTTGTAGTTCTATTTTGCAATTAATAAACAGTTAATAAATATTAGAAATATTTAGGTTATCACAATATGATTTGCAAACAAAATCAAAACAAACAAAAAATGTGATATTTGTTAATAAATGAAGTATGCAGACATGTTTTTGGTTAAAAAAAATATTACTGAATAGTAAAAATATATTTATATAAAGATTTGGCCAAATCTAGACGATAGACAAGTGCTGTACTCTTACAGTATTTATGCACTGTCCAAATTTTATTCAAACATCGGAGAAGAAAAGTTATGCAATGTTGTGTGGAATTTAGAGGGTGGACAGCCAAGATGGCAGCACACCCTGGAAGTAGGCAGGACCTGTGGAGTCTCTTCCTTCCTTCCTTCGCACTCTAAGCCTGTGTCTTACTGTATCGCACAATAAAGCTTCCTGTCTTTCATCTCTAACCTAATCTCCTGCCTGAAAAGACGAGAGGCATGCGTTTTCTTTCCCTGAAGGAGGCCGTATCTCCTTGTGACGGGGAGATATGGCCTCCTTCTTTTCCTGTCCTCTCCCCATCGTACCTGACCTCTCTTCACCTTTCCCCTCTTTACCAGCTCTCCCCCAGGGCGTTTCTGCAGTTTCTAAGTACATTACAGCACTGGGCCTGATAGGTCTCGTCAAATGAATCATATCACCACATATTCATTTTGATTTTAATAGTTAGAAATCAAAGCTACAAATCCCCAGCAATTTAAAAGACAACGATATGAGGCTGACTATTACAAATGATGAGATGGTTGATAAGTGTTGTCAGTGGTCATTGACAGTTGAGCCTAGTTCTGCCATAAGTTTCATCCTGTTAAAAGGGAGTTTTTTCTTCCCACTGTTGCCAAGTGCTTGATCAAACATTTCCCTTCTTAAACTCATTTTGTCCTGTATTTTTATGTTATTTTTATTTTTATTTTAGATGTATAGCATTTTCACCAACAGCTGTTTTTTTTAATGTGCTATAGATTAAAATTGACTTGGCACAATCTTTAAAAAGAAAGATTCAGACAATCAGACTGCTTTTTGGGACAACATCCTAGACCAAGATAGGCAGCAATCTGACATTAATGAGAAATACAAGTCAAATTATAATTTATTAACTTAAAGAAAGCGTCCAATTACATAATCTAAACACTCACATCTAGGCACTACACCAAAAATTCTGCTCTTTCAGTTTCAAAGTTTGATGCCTCTACTTGCAAAACAAAAGTTAAACCCTGAGAGCTATCTTGTGTGCATCCTTTCTTACCAACAGCATGATAACTTTGGGCTAATGTTCCCTCTTCATCTATAGAGCGCAAGAACAGTCAATAAGAAGTTGGTCTGTACACGGCAGGCACAAGAGGAACTAATCTAAGACTTGACAGATTTCAGCTCACAACTGACGATGCAAGCAGAGGGCGAATTTGTGCTCAAATTGCACAACATATGTAACTATGAGCATCCTAGAGACGAGCACAAGGTCTCTGAGACAACATGTTCTCTGCAGCTCATTCGGCGTTTAAGCACTGGTTTTGCAGAAGCTCTTGTCTGAAACCAAGGCCGCCCAGCTCATTAAGCTGCCTCATATCATGAATGATAGGAGACAAAAGGCAGGTAGATAGAAAACACAGAGACACACACTATCCCTTTTCAAAAAGCACGGGCACTTGACATGCAAACACACCGGGGTGTGTAAAAAAAAAAGAAAGAAAAGCTCTGCATTTACATGAATGTGTGCACACAGGTAGTAAGACAACACGAGCGCACACATGCATTCAAATAAAGGTCCATCATATAAAATCCTGGCAGGACCACAGTAGGACACAGCTCAACTCCTCCCCTCCCTACTCTACCTTCCTTTCTTTCATATTTTTTTACCCCTTTCATCTCTGTATTAGCTCTGTCAATTGTTTATCAAAAGCGGCGAGGAGGCGATCGGAGCCGGCCATTTGAAAGCTCGTGCTGCGAGATCCATTTTAAAATTCATGACGGGTTAATGGTATGTTAGTGGCAACATTAGGACCCGGTGAGCTTGCATCGTGCTCATTCACATTGAAAACAGGCCGCTTCAAATGACTACTAAGCAGTCCTCGTTCTGAAAGGTAATTCATATTGTAATTAACTTTTCAATCACAGCTGATTAATTAAGACAAGCTCTAGTCTGTAATTATGCATCTATTTTTGACCCTAATGTGAATCACTGGATATTCCACAGATGTCAGCAGCTGCGATTTGAGCCAGTTTCCTCTCTGCGACTTAGAGATCTCAAAAGGCAAAAACTCACACCTGAACATTTTAAGCAGCGAGCACATTGTTGGTATCAGCTTAGATGTTTCAGAGCCGCAGGTCTTTATCACCATGATCTGCCACAATGTTTTAACCATTTTGATTATTTCAGCCTCTATTCAGAGAAATATCTTATAAAAGATGTGTCTTTCTTCTAATTCTGATGCACCGTGCAAAGGTAGAGAAGTGCACTTGATGTTACCGCTCCCAACAAAAACCTGAGATTAATAATTCAGTGAGGCGGTGGGATAGCTTTATTTTGTGTCCTCTGAGACTAAATCGTCTTTTATGTAAAACTGAATAAAAGAAAGGAAAGGGCTGTGGAAAAAAAAAAAGTCGGAAAACTAGGCTGGGCCAGACTGCATCCTCCTGCCATTGTCAAGCCCGGTTGGTATCCTTATGGTGTCTCTCACTCACTCTCTTGTTCTTTGCTCACGCACAAACACGAGCACACAACACACACACACACCTCCTAACCCTCCTAGAGTAAACATACCCTCTCCATAACAGTGCGCGGTGAATCCGCTCATGCATCAGAATCTACCATCAAATATTTATCACCGAGCAGCAGTGATTTTGACCGTGTGCTCATGCTTTTGACAGCACTCGCCTGCTGCAATACTTATTGGAGTAAACACAGACAATCCGATATCGTTGTTCTTTTGAACACTCGTGAAAGAACTCAAAAGAACACCAAGTGTACAATATAATCCATCAAAACTTCACTGCATATTCTATAGGCCGTCTGGCCTGCGGTAAAAAGCACAGACATCACTGTGGACTGTATGAGAGCTGATTTGGAAAAATAACTGGCAGACATTGCATTTTAATTTGCAGAAATGGCACAAATACTACTCCTGGTCTATACACATTTTTCATGTATTTTCTAATTCAGGTCAACAAACTTTTGTTTTTGATCTAGAGAACACAAGTAAAAGTATTTCATTTGCATGGACGCTTTTGTTTTTCAGTCACACTTAAGATAAACATCATCTCTGGGTCTTGTCTACATGATTCATTTCATTTGCGGAACCTAATCATATCTGCATGCTGCGTATTTGCTCGCTCTCCGTGACATTAGGCAATGTCTTCAACCAGCAGCTCCCAGCGAGTAACTCGAGTAACCTCAAGTAAATAAGTCGCTGGCATGGATCAGAAGACACATCTTCATGCTTGAGCACACACATTTAAAATGCCACCAAAACACCGTCCCAGATTCTGCCTTCAGTCAAATGACATCAAGTGCTCACTTACAGGTCCCTGAACGCCACAGTATGAAGCAAAATCAGCCAGCGGGCAGTACATGGAGCAATCAAAGAGATAAGCATCCCATTTAACCTGAGTAAAAATTCAAGCTACAGAACGTTCTGGTGTGTTGCGCTATCACGCTGTGCCACTGGATTCAAATAAGGAGGGTAAACTAGGTCATTGGTATGTAATGCTATGTAAACTGTCCCACTTTACCCCTTGCTGGACTCAAAATGGCGTTGGCTGAGGTGGAGTGTGTACAAGAAAGAGAAGCCCAGTGATTCAATGTGACAGTTATCAACATCCTCTGGCTAGTGAGAGGACATAGCTGTATAGAGCTGCAGAGCCCCAGTAATGGCAGACTAAGCCAGTAAACAGGTAAGAAGATGACTCACAGCTAAACAGAACACAGCGTCCAAAGAGCACAGAGCAGAGTAAGTGGAAGGCAACTAGGCATAAACAGCCAAAAAAAAAAAGAAAAAAAAAAAGGAAACAACTCTCAGAAATTACCGGCATGGCCACTAAAAGTCTTTTTTTAGTACATACCTTGCACAAAGTTACAAATGTGGTCGGTCATTTTAGCATCAATGTTTGCTTTTTACCTTCAGATATACACATTAAGTTCAGTTATTACCATGTTGTGAACATGGAGGCTTTGAGTGCTAAAAGCTCTATATTTGAAATTTTTCTCCTACCTGAGCTGAGCGACACGGTGTCTTTCTCCCATGATACAACAGTGACGTAGGCCTCCACAGAAGCAGGAATAATGCACTTGAACACAGCTACACTCCCTCTCATAGCCTTCTGGTCAGCCACTCTGACTGTGTAGGGTTCCCGTGATACTATTGAACAATTAAAAAACAGAATTAAAAGACATGTCTCATTTACAGGGCAAAAAAATGACATTATTATGCATTTTTTAAAAACATATAGGGTGAAGCAAACTGGGTCTGCCATCAAAGAAAACATCAGAGTTGCAGATCTATGGTATAAAATTGCAAAGAAAGGAACACTCTCCATGGTAGTGGGAAGTGTAGCTTAAGGTAGGGACACAAGTTTCACCTAAAACAATTTAACTACAAAACTGGTACATGTTATAGCATGAACTTCTAATCTTATCTGTGTTTCAGAGAACACAGTCTACAGCAGGTATCTTCCACCTTACAAAACTCCTTGTAGCTATGTAGGAACGGATCAAGGGAGGTGCATAACCTGGCCTATTCAGACCCCCAGCCTCCGTCAGAATGCTGTTGAAGTTCAACCAGAGGTGGGACGCTCCTCCTCAGTATACATTAAGGCATGGCTGGGCTAACTGGCATCCTCCACTCACCATTAGTTATTGCTGAGCTCCTCTCTTCCCCTGATTGTTCAACACATTTGGCCAAAAGTCTACTGATACAGTTACAAAACTGATCATTGACCTGTGCCCTAGGGTGTCCTGGTTAACATTCTTATGCGTGAACATGGTGTTATTTATGGACAAATATTCCAATGCCAGAACAGCGCTTGGATTCAGATCATTCAGATTTTTCTTCCCAGTCGCAGCCCTCCAGTTTTACTGTCATTGCCCAGATGAGCACTGAAGTCCCCCAGTAGGACAATGGTGTCTCCAACTTGGGCCACTTCCATCACCCTACTCAGGGACTCCAAGAAACTACCAGAAACTCAGAGCTGTTATTTTGTGCTTTACAATCAGGATCTCTTTTTTTGACACTGGGGAAAACCCCAGTTTTCAGGCACTAAGCTTGGATGATACAAGTATGCCCACCTCTGTCCGACACTGCCCTGTCCAATCACTGAGGGCAATAGCAGATTGGACTAAAGTCCAGCCTTCTCCAGTAGACTGCTTCCAAAAGCTGTGCGTTGAAGTCCAACATTATCAGGCCAATTTCTCCTAATCTAAAGTGCTACCTTAGGTTTCTTTCCAAAGAGAAAAGTGACCTTGCATGTCCTGAGAACAACTTGGGATTGGACCGTCAAGGGTTCTGCCTGGCAACTGTCTGATCTATACCTACAGATCAATCATTAATTGCTCTAAGCCTTTAAGCAGCATTATTGTAAGATTTTGGACCTTTGCTGGACTTAACCACTAAACTACAAAAAAATAACACACTATCAGTACTACAAGTGTTGTACACTCAATCTGTTAAATTCATACCCATGCAAGTTCCCCCATCATCACAATAACAACAAGTCCTTCAAACCCTTATCTGGAGACTCACCGGCTTTGATGTGGACATCCTGACTCCTAATCTTGCCAGAAGGGTTCTCGGCAGTGCAGTAGTACGTGTTGTCATGGATCAGCTTGCTAAAGCTGGATGGCAGGAAGTTGAAGATCTGGAGGGTTCCATTGGGGTGAACATGACGGATGCCGGGGACATCGTAGATCTCCTCGCCGGTAGCCAGATACCACCGCAACGAGGCAGGCGGCGCACCCCCAGCAGGACAGGGCACAGAGGTCCCTGTGGTGCTGGCAAATACTACCTCTTGCAGAGATGCATTGACAAAGTATAAGCTGGAATGTAGGTCTTCACTGAAAACTGGAAAAGAAAAAGAAAAAAAAATAGGAGAACATCACAATCTGTGGTTTTGATTTTATTTATCAGTCTTTCATTTTTAAATTTTCCAGTAATTATTGCTGAAAGCACCACCTTAACATAACCTGATAAATAAGCTCTTGATATTAAGCTCTTGATATTTAAGTATCAATTTAAATTAGTTAAGATGAAAAAGATTGAATCAGTATTTGTTAAAAATCTCTGACTCCAAGTGTTGCTTATTCATTGCTCATGATCAGCAGTTATGGATTCATCAGTGTATTCCCATCCCTGGGATTTTGGGAACATTAAATTAACATAAACTCCCATCAATTATGAAATAAGGTCCACGGCCGTGATTATGTTCATGGTTCAGTTTAAACTAGCAACACTGTAAAGAGAATGGCATTAAATGTAGTTAGTGCAGGAGCATTCTCAAGAGGATAGGAGGGTAATAAATGTCAATGTTGGATCAATTAGCTGCATATAAATCTACAGCTGTTTGATTTCAGAGTGAAGAAGCCAAGGCAGCAGATGTCTACGATCTGAGGTTCTGTGAAAAGACAGTTTGTTTGTATTTCAGGCAAAAATACAGCATTTGTGTGTGTATGCCTTGTCGCCTCAGCCTGGTGGCAAAGCTCTGCAGTAAATGGCTTACAGTGGCACTGGCAGCTGGCTTGGACCCTCTCTGGGGAGAAAACATTTTAGCACTTCATAAATTCCTAACAAGGTTTCAAATTGCAGACATTTCCATCCTTTTCTCTGCTCCAGTAGCTCTGAACTAGCAATGAGACACTCCACTGACCTGCACATGTACACATGCAAAACACTCATTTGTAGATTAGGAATTCAACACACAAAAATTATTAGGGAGGTAAGGATCACTGCTGGAGCCTTTCTCCCGAGAAAGGAATATGCAGATATATTGAAAAGTTGGACAGAGACCTATATTTTCAATGTTATATAAACTACACTACACCACTACACTAAAAAAAAACTATACAGACATTTCATTTAAATGTTTTGACTCTAGTTCAGGGCAGGATAACTATTTATCAAAATACAAACAGACAGTACATTTTTCTGTGAGATTATAAAGCTATATATTTGCTACATTAAGCTTAAATAAAACGGTGTTCTGTAAATTGCCCCCCACTACAGTATTTTCTTATAAATGTATTTTTTCTTACAAAATAATTTAAATAATATTATATTTTACAGTTTACATGGGTAAACTGTGCTTCTGCAAATAGACAGCAAGTGAAAGAGTTTTTCCCCCTAGGAATATGAATACATGGCGAAAATAACCTTATCTTTTATGTTAGCTTAAATTAGCGCTATAAAGGCTAATGCTAATTTAAAATAAAATACAAAATAAACGAGCTAACACTGATATTAGTAGCATTCAAACCCGCAAAAAACTATGTCAAAAAAGTGCACTCTTTTTAGATGTATTTGAAACTTCTACATTAAAATGTTTAGCGCTAACAAAGTTAGGTTTTTTGTTTTGTTTTTTAGCTAGCTAGAAACCCACAAATGGGATGGTAGCTGTTTATTTTTCCTGTATTAAAACACACTGGTGACATATGTTAAAAAACAGAATCATATCAATTGTTATGTAAAATTAAACAATGCTGTTTTTTCTACTGAGACTGTAATATCACAGGTATCACTGCAATATCTCACCATGTCTGCTTGGTCTCCCTGTTGGCAAGAATGCAGCCTAAATTTTATTACCAAAAAGGAGCAAAGTGCCTTATATGGCTTGCATTATAGCTTTTAGGGGGCTCTAATCACCTTTGTGAGGAAAAATGTAAGACACAATAAAATAATATATTTATAGAAAACACATTTTTGATGCTGTAATTATGGTTTTTAACATGTCAGCTGTGACTCAGACTGTAGTACAGCCCACAAGTAGCAAGTACCAATTAATCAATGTCTGCATCCCTTTTTTATACAATATGTGACTCTGCTTGCTGCCTGTCTGCAATATGTTATCTGCCTGTCCTAGAACATGCCCATATGCATACATGCAAAATATTTTCTGCAGATTCATTTGTTTAAACGGATGATAAGATGTTTACACAACTCATTATGTTTCTCAGATATGTGAAAAATTAGGTATTTGTTAAATATAGTGTATTATATAGTTTATATCTTATAATATATATTGCATATACAGTTCCTTCAACAATATATAAAGCAGATTCTGTAAATGCCACATATGCGTTTATAGAAAGACTGACTTTTTAAGACTGGGTGGTCCAAATAAAATTTCTGCAATGTGCACTATATATGCTCCCAGCAGAGAAACTTTCATATACCTGTACAGTCTCTAACATCAAAAAGTTTTAGCCAATTTAAATATTTTAAGACGCTGTGGGATTGTGCGCCGGGTTCTCGATGGGTCTGTGGCACCGGCTAAGATGAAAATAATACATCAAAGTCATATTAAATTCTGATTCATTCTCTTTTTCCAGCTGGCACTGGGAGTATCAATCTTCTCAGTGCTCTGTTGATAATACAGATCGGAGGTGGTGGTGATGGTAGTAGTTTGGGGCGGGGGGGTTCAGCATCACCAGTTCGCGGATGGTGCTCAAGGTTAGTGAGAAGGAGAAGACACTTTAAAATCACTCGTGTCAAGATATTTTAAACATACTGCTTTGATTCGTTTTCATCCAGCAGAGAATTTCCCTCGTGTGAATTCCAAAATATACAGCTGATTATGCTAAAGACAGTTTGTGTTGTGAATGAGGTGTGTGTATACATGTAGTAAAACGTTATATTTTGTAAACTTCAATTGATTTGATTTGGGGAAGTAAGTGAAGACAGTTTGTCAATTTTATTTAAACGAAATTAAAAAATACACATAATATTTTTTCTTAATTTAAAAAAAAAATCCAGTTACAAACAGCTATCACACTTCAAAGTTTTCTGATCAAATTATTCAAGTGAAGTTAATTGACTCTTGAAGATGTTACAATAGAAAATGTCTCGAGAGAAGATAGATTAAAGAAGTGTGCGGTTGCTTGAAAAGCTTCTATTCTTCGCGAGTGTCAGAGAAATTGGATTAGGATTTATGCCACGGCTGTTTTGATATTCGCCTATTTCACATTTAAAAGTAGGTGAGAGCTATTCAATTTAGACTGGCTGAGTGAGATTGATTTAATTTAACAAAGAAATGGACTCTGGTGAAAGTGCGCATATCGCTGCACTGCTCGTTTTCCTAATTGACTAAACTCAGGAGCCAGACCGCAAAATGGTGTGATGACGCATGTACATCACTCCCCTCGACCTCACAAAGAGCAGCATGTCATGCCCCAACAAATGCCCTCAGGGTCCAACCACTTACTACATTGCCCGGGAGGAAATCAGTAATTGGCATAATTTTTCATGAGCTCAACTGTAAAAGGTGAAATAAATGACACTGTTCAATAATGCATTATATGCATCTATAATTGACTATGATTTTTTTTCGGGATCTTCAGGGGGACAGGAGGAATGAGGAAAGCTGTTTTATGTAAACCTTAACTATCACAAGAACTTTTTTAATATTTACCCTCTTTTAAATGTAAGCTTTTTATTCACTAATCTGGTGCTTACTGTCATAGTTTTGAGTGCTATTCTTGCAGTTTCCTATAGCTAGCTCAAACCCATTATTGCAGAGATGGTATTTTGTTTACACGTTGCACTTCTGTAATTCCCACTGTTTATGCAGCTGGCTTAGGAAGCAATGAGACAGATATTGGAGCAATAATGTTAAAAACTATCATTATTTACTATTTTTTAAGACTTTCAAAGCTATAAAGAAATCTCTACAGGGCTGAAGTGTATGTGTATGAAGTGTTTGTGTGTGGATAGCGTTATAAGCATGTAAGAATATATAAGAACATTATATAAACACATCACACGCGACTATATCACCAAAAATAAATTAATACATATAAAATCACACTATTACTTACATCTTGGGTGTAAAATTTATGGTTTTCGGGGTTTTTATTGGTTGTTATCGTTATTTTTTTTATCATTTTTATCGTTAACTCGGTTTCCCTGGGTCTTTTCCCGTGTGTTATGAATAAATCTTCTTTTTTTTTGGTAGCGGTGCTGGTTTTCTTTTTTTGTATTTATCCACAAACAACTTAAAGGCCGGTATTGTTGGACATAAACCGGTCTGTGGCGCAAAAAAGGTTGGGGACCGCTGACTTACATGGAATAATATTATCATTCATTTTATTACATCTGGAGATGTGTTTGTGATTCTGATTCATAAAAGCCCAATAGAGGCTCTCCTTTTAGCTCTACTTTGGTCTCCACCCGCTCCTGCTAAACGCTACACTAAGTTCACCAGCTAGATGCCAGCTGTCTCCATCTTTTGTTTGGTTATATGAACCAAAATGTATACATATTTTTTCCCCTTAGAAGAGCTTTCTTGTAAAACTAAAGCGGCGTGAAGAGTGAACAGAAGTTATCCATCATAAAACAATAAGATGCAAGACACAACAGTGGTGTGTAGCGACAGGTGATCATTTTTGGAGAGTTTATTACTAAAAAAATTGACCCATTGACCATATAAAAATATTCCTTAGAGAACCATTTTGTATTGTGTTATATTGTGTCCTCGTTCTATAGTGTTTTATATGTGCATTATACACATAAAAACATCACGTACAAGTTTAAAGGTTTTTATTGGGAAGGTAAGATATGGGAAAATTAGCTCTTTGTTTATTGCCATCTGCTTTAATGGGACGACAAAGGTAGGTAGTGTCTCTGTTGTTAGATTGCCACACAGATATTTAAACATAACTATACAGTCATTTGTTGCAGAGCTGTTGTAATCTATTGTCTGTTTAATGTTATAACTGAAAAACTATTAGAAAAATCTGTTTATTGAGTGTTTGACCTTTTGATCATCTGTTTCAGAGAAGCTGTAACATTCCTACAGAATTACTGTATATACAGCAAACAACACCTATTATGAGCCATAGCTGTGCTCCTTTCCACAGTATAACTGATCGGCTGACAGGCTGTTACCATCCACAGCAGAGCCAAGTAAACAGTGAATCAGTGTTAATGCAAGGTAATAAAGATTAGTATACATGGTTGATTCCACAGGTCCTGAAGTCCTTGACTCGCAACTTAATTATTTTTCAGCCTGACACATGCTCAAAACATGCTACAGTCACTTAGAGTTTGTGTGATGTTTTCCTCTCTCATGTGTCCTTGCAAGTTAAGATGAATGGTCCCGGTGCCACATGGGACTTCTCATCCCACACCAACATATTCCATCTTTTATGCAGCTGCTAGCTTTTTTGTCATGAACTCTCTGTGACATGTGAAGAAGAGAGCACAGCAGAAAGCAAACAAGAAGGGGCAAAAAGAGAATCAGAGAGATAGTGGGATTGATTCAGCTTCCCATATTTCAGGGGGCACTTGTGTTGCATCTGTTGAGCGAGCAGATCCATTGTCTGAGTTGTCAACGCCACCGCAGCATGGGGACTCTGCACTGCATGGTAGCGTGGCACCGGGTACCTCATAGTGACAATGTGACAGCAGGAACCTTGGGTAATTAAAGCAGCTCTGTGCTCTGTGCCCTCAGGGCATGTCTGCCTGGGATGTGGAGATCATACCTGGCTCACTCACATTCAACACTAACAGCTGAAGCAATTTTCAACCTTAACAAATTCCTGCTCTGTGCATTTATGGATAGCAGCATTAGTGTGATGTAGGCAGCACTCGAGCATGTGATCAAGCTTTATTCCCAGCAGCTAAAAATAGGGCCTTGACCTGTGGGTGACCCAAATTACACTGTACAGGTACACTGCATTTCATTTAATCTGATTACCATGGATGAAAATCATATTTCACCAAAGTAAGTTTTTTTCTTTATATCAGTCTACGAACTTGAAAGCAATATGTGTAGAGCTATGTATAGAGCTAGGAGCTCTGATACAGGGAGATGATAACCAGCCAGGGCCAGGGAGTCCACTGTGAGTAAGCATTCCCACTGATCTGATCTGCCCAGAGGCAATACACCATGCATGGAAGTTAAATGACTGTATTCCAATTTGCTCTCATGAATATTAAGCAGGGCTGTGACAGAAAGGGCTGGCTGTACGCAAGCTGCTGATCCACACCGACAGATCAGTCCTCTGATGTCTAGGAGGGGCGGGCAACTCTAAAAACGAGGCCCCCACAGCAGATGAGCCTCCTCCTCCTCCTCCCTGGTCTATTTTCATGTCTTAAATGGGCCAGAGTGGCTGGCTGTCTCATCAAGGGAAAGCCAGAGACCCTGGACTGGTTCTCAGTTAGTATAACTAAGCAATAAAGACATTGATGTCTAAATTATGCTGCTGCTACTGCTGATGATGATGAGTGCAAGTGAATCTGATGAGGGATTATACTGTAGCAAACTATAGCAGCTCCCTCTGCTGCTGCTGATGATGAATAAAAACCTCCACTAGTAGAAATCTAATATTGCTATGTAATATAACAAGCGCACTAGAAGGTGGAGGGAAACCAAGGTCTGTAATAAAGTAAACAAAAAAGCACTGCTTTGAAATTGTTGCATATATCCACTGCAGATTTACAAGGAGTTGGATTTTACTATGTGAACCTGGAAAACGCTGCTACTGAACCGCAGCAGCTTCTCCAATTAGACCAAACTTATTACAGATGATTTAAGATTTCAACACCTGCAGTTTTACCTATTAATTAAAATAATTTTCTAATTTTACTAAGACCTGAGGAGAGCAGCACTGCGCTGTTGCCTCTCCTCAACCCAATTAACATGAATAAAAACCGTGTATTTATAGAAAGCTAATGCTAATCCTTTTGACAAACAGGCACAGGATTATTTGTTATAAATATATTTTAGGGGTGATTTATTCCCACAGGTTGCAACATTGATGGTGTGCTGTATAAAGTAATCCAGCACTGCTAAAAAGAAGCATTTAGTAATGTATTTACTGTATAAACCAGTAAGTTTTTTGTATGTTACATAAAATAATCAGAGGACTATCCCGTGAACTCCACAGTGGGGGTTGAGTTGTTACCTTTTAATTTTAATAAGTTTGCCAGGTGAAAGTTGATTGAGAGGAGCGAAAATACTTTATTTTCTGTATTCTGGTTTATTTTTATACACCGATTAATAATGTAAATGCTTTTATTTGTGTGAAGGAAACATCAAATGGAAGGAACCAAGTAACAATCAAAGCAGCACATAATCTAGCGAGGGTCTCATTTAATCTCTGATTTATCATCTCTGCAGACTCACCACATACATACAGGCATGCTGGATGCCTTTTAAATGTAAAAGAAAATGTATCAATGAATCAATTTTTATTTATTTCTTAATAGCAGTTCATCTATTTTAGCTAGCTAGAAAACTTTGATTAATTGGTGCTACGTAGCGCTCTGCTGGGATTAGCTAGGCTAATTCAAGTCAGGACTGCTGTTGCTGCTTTTTTGGAGCATTTTTGGTGGAAGTTTAAAAAGTTTTAACTCCAGTATTGGTGAGTGAAATTATTCTACTTTGTTAGTCTGGCACTTAGCAACAGTTAGCAGGTATCTGTTTTTGTGTTGTTTATGGATGTAGCTTGCTAACCCAACTTGTTAATTTGAATAATAAGCCCATCCTTTCATCTAAAGACAATAACTTCTCACTCGTGCTACTACACATATGTAATGTGCTCACTTATAAGATACCGGTAGCATTGTTCTGCTTGCCTAGAGTCATGGTAAAAAGAAAGTAGACCATCTGTCAATATTAAGGTTTATATTGTAGAACAGTTTGGTATACAAAGGAGTTTGTGATCAATTCAGAGGCTGCAAGGCACCCTGTGGCTGCAGAATAAGCCGCAGTCATCTCCAGCCACCTCTGTGCCCAACGTCTGACATGAGGAGTTTGGTTTTCTATAAACACAGCACTGTGCATTACGGTCAGAAATCTCCACTTTGGTCTCATTTGTCTAAAGGACATTGTTACACAGGTCTTGTGAGCTTGTTGCAACTTTCTTAGCTGTGCCGTCATGTCCTTTTTAGTGACAGTGTCTTCTCCTGCCTTCACCCTTCCAAACAAGCCAAACCTGTTCATTCTTTTTTTAATTGTACTGTCATGAACTTTTAACATTTAACATGCTAACTGAGGTCTGTAAAGTCTGAGATGTAGCACTGGAGGATTTGTTGCAGTTTCTCGGCTTCTCATTGTTCAGTCTGACCTTGTGGTGAATTTGCTGGGAAATTGACTCCTGAGAAGACCGGTAACTGTCTTGAATGTTCACTGTAGAATGATGGACTTCAGACTGTTTGGAAATGGCCTTATAGCCCTTCCCAGATTAATAGACGGCAGCGGTTGCTTCGTCTAAAATAGTTACTGATGTCTTTCCTCTGTGGCATCATGTTAACACACACCTGAATGCTCCAGACCGGCAAACTGCCAAACCTTCTGTCTCATAGAGGGCCTCCCATGCTCTGATGATCAGTTAATCAAGTCCATTTGACTAGCAGGACCTGGCTTCTACTTACCCTCTTAATTCTTGTGGATGCCATGAGGTTGTACTTAGTTTTTCACACACTTTGTCTACATTTTGGCTTAATTTTTGTTAAATAAATAATGACGCAGTGTAAGATCTGAGGTTCTGAGGTTGTATTTTCCTAATTGCAAGATCTGCTGTGGCCAAGATTATTATGTTTGATACATAAAAATTTAGAATTTAAAGAGGATGTGCTTTCTTTTTACCATAACTGTATATTTTCTGCCACAGTTTTTATTCAAATAATACATCGCTAAATCAGTAACCCATTCTCTTAAAAAAACATATGCAAATACATCCTTTAAAGAAGGAAGTCCAGCTTCATCGAAGAGTCTGCGTTGCTATGGCTCTATATTTATAATGATGACTTTATAGAACAGTCAGGCCCAGGTTTGTCAGAAATAGACATCATAATCTTCTATCCTTTAAGACTGTCTGTATGTATTCTTAAACAGGTTTGATTGAGCCTTCACGGGATATAATCAAATCACCTCCAAAATAATCTAATGGACAACATACACTGCCTTTCTTGATAACATGATTAAGCAGCAACATTCTCACTGAACAGATGCTTTTTCAGTCTACCAGAGGCCCAACCTCAGTTAGACAAGCAGATATCACACATACTGGACAAGCAACCTTATTATGTCACCCAGCATTAAGTCTAAGGGCCTTCAGAAAAGTTGCTGCTGTTGGATTTATCATAACTGCTGTCCACCTGGATGGTACCTAGGGAGCTCCATGGTGGTTTCATAGGGGTATATGAGAAGCTTCTGAAGAGGCTGACCTGACACAGATAGCCTTTGGCCCTCAGGCTTTGTTATTTTATCTGTGCCAGCTAAATCTGTTAGGTAGCCATGGCACACCTGTGCAAAATATGCAGAGGAAACTTTTTCTGTTTACTTAGAAGTCAAAGCAAACACCTGATTTCACAACACAAGCATCGGCAAACTCACATAACCAACTCGATTTACGTACAGAGGAGGTGCAACAGAGATAGTTAAATCCAGACCACAGAAAACTGATTGTCGATATTAGCTCTGAGGAAATAATGCAGGTTCTGGGTGTCTAAACATAGCCAGAAGGAAGCAGCTACAATGAGCAAACTTTGTTCCGCAGGAGTTGACACTGAAAGGAAAAACAAATTAAACTTGTTGCCAGCGAACACGATTTGCAGATATCTTCACCATCAGCATTTGGATGTTTGTTTGCTAACGCGACGCCCGTACTCAGTATCACATATGCTTTTTTTGGTTTCTTCCTGTTCTGTCAGCCTTTTTCTGTGTTTTTAAATGAGCCATTGGTTTGAATTGCACTATCATTTTAAACCCTCTTTGTTCTTCCAGCTGATTGCAGCGTCCTTATTAGCTTTTTTGCGACCCTCCTGAACTCGATTTTGAGAAGTGCTTTACACTTGTGATTTTATTGCTACCAATACTGCACAGGTAATAATACAATTATTGCCTCGGTTACCCTTTTAAGATACATACCACTGTCCCTGTTTTGTCCAAGAGATGTCTGTGACCAGCAGCTGGTAGAGTGTGTTAATGTTGATGTCACAGCAGCTGGCTGCTCTCATCCTGTTAGCTCTGCCTGCCATTATCAGGCCCTCCAACCGCCACCACCTCCTCCCCCTCCAAAGCTGCTGTGATTGCTGCTGCGTGCCGTACTCATTTTAATACTCCAGACTCATTTGACCGTCTTTATGGACTTATCATATTAAACATTTATCACAGCCATTTCCCTAAATCAAGCATGTTTATTCAACACTTAGGGGACCACAGCCGGGATCCTTTCAGCACCCCCACCCCCGGCATACTCACACATTTCACACACACACACACACACACACACACACACACACACACACACACACACACACACACACACATCTTTATTTTCTCCTTTTCCTTGTTTCTCTCCGTTCCTCCTCTACTCTCCCTCAGCCCCCCTGGCTTGCTTTATTACAGTCCTCGTTTCCCTCTGTGCGCCTGCCTGAATAAAATGAGAGGCAGTTTTGTACAGTTTCTTCCCTTCTCCTTTCCGGTCATCCTTTCCTCCAGTGGCTAGGACACGAGGGGAATTGTGCTGTGCGAAGCCGAGCAGCCAAGCAGACACAAATGTATTCTGAGCATTTAGTCCTTTGAATGAATCGAGTTTTAATTTAATCATCTGATCAAACACTAATTAGCATAATCACTTGTGGGGATGGATGGTCTAGATAGAGACACAGAGCAATACATAATAGACCTCGTCTATGTGTTGCTAAATGTCTGCGGGACGCTTAAAAACACATACAGTATATAAATGTTACAAGCTTCTAGGGACCCATGTGGGCCTTTGCCCAAATTACCTCCTCTTGCACGAACAATAGAGGCAAGTCTCTATTTTCTTCAACAGCACAGCCCCAGCAAAGTGATATATTCACTGCTACACTACCCTACAATCAAATGCACTGAAGCCAGGCCCCGCGTCCTCTTATTTGATCTTGGACAAGACTGCTTACTGCAGCATCACACCTTGGCCTGAGCAAAGGAGGTCTGGGAATTCTAGGAATACCACAAAGTGCTAAGATTATTGACAATGCACTCAGTCTCACACCGGGCCGAGGGATCGATGAGTGGCCAGAAGGACATAAATCAGACTCCTGTGGCTCCACTCCATGTCACACCCTAACCCACCCACCCCACTTCCCAATTAAACTCACGTACGCACTGGTTTGCATGCACACAGGAACACACACTCCGTAAAGCCTCCTGACACATTACATATATACTTCACATAAACACCAGGAAATACAGCACTACCTTCCACGTCTCATACACACACACACATTCTCACACACCTTACAAACAAGATGACAGCGCTTTAAAAATGGCCAGCTAAAAATAACCGCCACTAACTTGGTCTTAAATCTTAGCATCTGTGCCAGGTTTAAAAATAAGGAGCAGTGTCAAGAAACCAAGCTGGACCCATTTGTCTTTCTGTCACTCTGTCTATCCAGCTTTGCCTCCTCCGTTATCCCGTAGCCTACTTTAATATTCGGACAACGGAGCATGAGACACTGGGACAGACTTGATGGTGAAATATCTCCTGGAAATGCAGTTTTGAATAAACTGACTGAGATGCAGATTTGAATATACAAGGAGGGTCCATGAAAAGCCAGGCTCAGAGGCATCACTGGAAAGAAAGAGACAGGCTGGCAGACAGTTGGTGAGCCACAATACATCAGGCATGCATCATGCTAAGGACAAAGTCACGCGAATCAATTCAACCTTGGGCTACCAAGTGAGTCGAGTTCAATTCCTGGACCTGGTATGTGGACGGCTGGATTAAGAGGCAGTATTTATGAGGTGCAGTGTGATTGTTTGTCTCTAGGGGTGATGGATAGCAAACTCGTCGCACCTTCAACACCTGTTTCCACAATGGGCAAAAACTGTGGTGGGATACTCACCACAAGTGAACCTGCAGACACACACACACACACACACCGATGAGACCCAACAGGGACTACTGGTGTGTGTGCGCATATAATCTATATTTTATGAAAAGCTCATGCATGTTTTTATATTTGACACAAGCATTAAATAACATTTCTCTGTCCTGTTTGGAAAAAAGGGATCAAAACTGGATTAAATTTCACAAAACCAAGTTTCTTCTTGCAAAACAGCAGCACATAAAAACCGCAAATAGAGAAACAAGGTTTTACTTCTAATGAACTAATTTTGGGGGGGATATTGTCACAAAGGCTCATGCAACCTTGTAACAATATAATCTCTTGTTTAGAATAATTGCTATTTAAAGCAAACATCTGATTGGAAGCAAATCGCAAACTAAAGCAAGTTAGCAAAGCTAACTTACAACACTTTAAACCCAAAAGACACAAAAGTCATTGAGAAGATTGAGTAGTTTAATTAAATTGTGCTACTAACACTTTGGGTTTGATGAGACACATTTTGTTCATTTTTGAATAAACCATACCTCAATAACTTGAAGCTTTTTGAGAATTTTTTGAGAACTATAGGCTAGATTTTGTTAGATTACCAGCCTAACATTTGGAGATTTTTTCAGACTACTACTAAAGTAACAAACAGACTTCTCTGTTCATTAATGGCTCAGTCGTGCTAGAGTTAAAATAAGATGGCAACCTCACTGCAACTATGAAAAAGAAATAAATGAAATAACATTTTATTTTTTTATATGTAGTTGCCTGGTGAGTGTGTTGAAATTTGTTTGGGGTTTTTTTGTTTTGTTTTTTTACACACCTTCATTTTTGACCAACTGCAATTAGGCGTGCAACCAACTTGTCATCCAGGGGTTGATTGTGCAACAACCTTCTAACTATTTTGGATTGTAAGGTGATTGCAGAGGTCACCTGGTGGGAGGCAACCTGTCTCCAAACAATCGCAGTGTGACTGCAATCACTCCCAGACAGATTGAAGAAGGTTTTCAGATAACTTCTGTCAGATTGCCAACACGTTGCAGTCAATCTGAGTCTGGACCCGTCTCTTTCTAATTGGCGCCTTAACTTATCTGGTTGCTAACTGATTTTATTCTGGTTATAGTCCTTTATAAAAGTGAGGTTGCTGAGTGCCTGCACTGTAAAATGTAATATTGTGTTTAATTAAAAATATTAAATAGGCTGAACTCAATTTTTATCAATTTGTTATTAGAACTCAATTTAAATAAGTTACCAGTACTTTTTATGCAAAAATGCTGATAAACTCGATTAATTTGAGTTGTCCTAATTTAGAAAAACTAAGTAAGCTGGAAGTTTTGCTTCTCAGGGCGGAAGGATGAAAGATGTGTTTTGAAAATGCCACGTGACTGCCGTTCTCCTCCCTCCCGGATCAGTCCGCATGTTCATGGCGCCAGCATTTGTTATGGAATATATTGAGCAAACCTGGAGATATTATTGTTGTCATTGCTGTGGATCTTTACTGACTTGGTGAGTAAATGTTTACTCTTATTCAAACTGATTTTGTGGCTTCTCTTAGTTTAGCACCAGGTTTATAATCTTGCTAGCTAGTTAGTGTTAGCCTAGCGTTGCTGCTGCCGCTGGGCTCATGTTACTTAAAAATTAACACCACAGCCTTAAAAACCTTACATAAAACTACGTCGGTGAATTTTTTTGTTGATTGTTTGAAATAAATAAGTGAGATAAGAGCCCAGACAAAATTCTTTGGGAGGTGCAGCCGTTAGGGGTGGGGTGGGTGTGGGTGTGGGGGGTGGATAACGGAGCTCTCCGAAAACGTGGAAGCACTTTTGCAAATATGTGATATTTTGATAAATTAAGTAGATATTTGAGCATTATACAGCTACATTCTCGCCTGAAAATATCTTAAAAGGTTATTTTGTGACCCAGAAAGGGTCTGGTGAAAAAGAGGATCGCATTTGTCGGCCACGGTTGTCGGAGCCTGTGCGTACTTGTAAGCGCGGCAATGGCGGAGGAGCACTGCTGAAAAACGTATTACTTTTTCTGGGTCACAAAATAAACTTTTAAGATATTTTCAGGCAAGAATGTAGCTGTGTGAATTTCAAATATCTGCTCGATTTATCAAGACATCAAATATTTGCAAAAATGCTCCGACGTTTTCGGAGACGTCTATTTTTTCATGCTTTGTGGCAGCTTTAGAACATCTGTGGCATCTATTAATGTCAAATCTAGCCTTTATTTAACAACATAAGCGAACTCTATATTACAGTGATTGCACAGCCATTAAGGATCAAATCAGTTTCTGAAAAATGTTCTGTTTTTTCTCCCTCTGCTTGCTTCTTACTGTCTTTGAGGCTCGGGACCAGCACTCCTGTTGTTGGACAGAAAGACATCAACTCAGTGGTAAGTATTTTGGTTTTCCAATATATTAGCAACTGTCAGTGACATTTATATTAATCAGGCTGAACTTTAATCATACTTTAGATCAGCCTGTCTTACTTATTGTTTTATTTGTGCTTTGGTTTGGGGAAGTTGTTTCTTTACTGATCTTTTCCTGTCTTCTGTTATTAGACTTGAGATATGACTGCACTGTGCTGTTGCTGTGACTCCAGTTAATTCTGCAAGACATGCTGTGTAAGTAAACAAACAACAACAGTTTGGTCTGCACTTCTTGAAAGATCACATCCCCCAAACTTAGTTTAGAGGGTCTACACTGTATATAGTGAAGTCTGCAAGTTTTCTAACAGCAAAATTTGTTTTGTGCCCAAAATCATTTTGCACATCATTAGAATGAAAGTTATTGCCCATGTTTGCATAGCCCTTTTTAAAATTATTCTTTCATGACAATATTGTGTGTTGCGTGGTGGTCACGGCTATCCAGACTGACAATTTGGGACATTGAATGTCACCTCTCCGGCGGGGAGGGAGCCTGAGATTGTCTAAATTGGAGTCTGTTTTATACCAAATGCAGAAAAAATGTTTTAAGAAAGCAATTAAGTTCATGTTCCAAAAAATATGATTGTTTGCTTGCAGGACACCAGGAGAGATGAGTCCCCCGTCACAGATGGTGTGGTCAGTGAAGGTGGTCGCCTGCAGGTTCAAGCTCATTGCATCTCCAACCCACATCCACTGCCACTGTACTTAAGGGAAGTTAAAGACTTTCTTCTGCACTTACATTTGGATCACCTCGATCCATGATAGTCATTCAGGCAGTAATACCTGGACTGGAAACAAGCCATCCTTAAAATATTACAACATTCCAGCTCCTGTGTTGGAATGAAAAACGAATGTGTTGTTTAAATTAGAGACTGCACTTGTGACAGAACAATAAATATTTTATTTTGATTATATAAATAATGTAAGTACAAAACAAACTTGTGGTAGGCCTAAACTTATTTTCAGAATAATTACATCTAAGACTTTGTTTCGTTGTAAGATTATAACAGTGATGGCAATATCATTTTTATTCAGCAGAACAGTGTCCAGTATGTTGGCTGTTGTACTTTGTTGTGTTTGAAAATAAAAGTTGTGCTCATTTTAACATCATTACAAAAGTGTTGTTAATTATTTTTAATGATATTCATGGTACCACAAATTGTTTTTTCATTTAGTTGAACTTGAAATGTTTGTCAGTAGGTAAACAATTAGTATTGTCAGAAAGTCAGAAATATCAAGTTATTCTTAATACTGCAGACTTGCAATGTATAAGTTGTCCTAACAGTCATCCTAAGTAAGCTTTACTTAGTTTTTTTGAGGCAACGAGTTTCCATAATTTTTTTGAGTTCTGGGAACTAACACGGCTGTGTACATTTTGAGTAGGGTGTACTCAAAATGAGTAAGTTGCCCTAACTTGGTCATCTTACGTAAACTTGATCCAATTTTTTTGAGTTCTGGGAACAAATGAGCTTGTACAGAGTACTCAAAATAAATACGTTGTCCTAACTTAGTCATTTTTAGCTAAGCTTTACTCAATTTTTTTGAGGCAACGAGTTTCCATAATTTTTTTGAGTTCTGGGAACTAATTAGATTTTACAGTGTGTGTCATTTTGCACTTAAATTGCCATCTTGCAGAAACTTGAAGATGGCAATTTGAATTTGAATTTCAAATCAGACGGAAACTGATTTGCAACAGATCTGCAAGTTTTCATCATTAATCGCCACGTTATCTCAGACAGATCTCACAAACTTGCCAGCTTAACCCCATTCAGTCAAACTGAGAGACTGACTCTGTAATATGCCATTTTATCCCACCAAAGTCACTCTGAAGACAGCAGCTGACTGCGAGTGCTCACAAACCTGGTCAAAGGCAATGTTATGGCAAGCTATTTTACAGTATCGTTGGTCTGACGTCACTGTTACATAATTTTAAAAAGGCAATCAGCTTCCTCAAATGTTTGAGTGCTTTTAACTTATTTGGGCAAAGAGAGCGGGCCACAGTGTACTGTTGTATCAACACATATTTATTCATTCAGTATCTTCTGCCTGTGCTGATCATGTCACAGTTGGTTAACTTGTCATATCCAGACTGATAATGTACAGTACAGTACAATACAGAGTACTGATAAAATGATAAAGTTGACTATGTAACAGGTTTTGTTGGTGTGTTTGTAACTGGGATTAATCAAACTCCAGTTAATATACAAATTTTTTGATTGAATGCTGTTGTAGGTTGCATATAGGACCTTGTTTCATTCTTGATGATCCACATGTTTGATTTGGGAAAGATTTTACACTTTATACCTCTCCTGATGCAACCCTGCAGATATATCCAGGTTTGGAACTGAAACTGGGAGTACACTGGCTCGAGACCCCCTGTTATGATGTATGGTTTGGAGACAGTGACACTAACAAAAAGACAAAAGGCCAAGCTGGAGGTGGCAGAGTTGAAGATGTTTAGACTTGACCAGGATGGACAGAATTACAAATGAGTACATCAGCGGGACAGCTCAGGTCAAGCATTTTGGAAACAAACTTGACCTTGATAAAGTTTTATTGAATCAGAATTAACACCTTGTAGTAGATCAAGAAGAGAGGACTGTAGGTCTGTGGGTCTGTTATTGAGACACACTGAGTCTTTTGTCATAAGTGGGTGTGTTCCAAACTACTTTGAAACTAAAATCAACAGAAAACCACTTCTGCACAGGAGAGCAGAAGTGGTTCACTGGTCTTTTTTAAACTGTCAAATAAAGCTTCTACACCAGTTCCCCCACTACAGTACCTGTGCAGTGTAGCCCAGTAATATAACATGTCACTTTGACAGGTGCTGAGTGAATTAAAAACATCCTCTCTACTGAGAACCCTCTCTGAGAGGGAAACCCCCGCCAGATGTACTACAGCCTCACTTTGCACGCATGATCAAACACCTACATCTGGGTGCTGAGGGCTTTTCTGCTCTTCCCCGCAGATGCTAAATGATATCGTTAACATTTTAATGCAAGAGACATTTACACGCGGGCTTGCGCAATTACACCTCCGATTCAGTGGAATCCTGTCAGACACAGTGTGATCGGTAATTAGATTTTACATTGGGTGAAATGCAGCACACACAGATACGCACGCGCGCACATGCACGAGTCACCAAAGCTTGCTCCTAATTAGGGAGCTAGACAGGCTCGAGGAGGTATGGTACAGTAGAGTAGCCCTCATTATACAGCTGGGATGTATGAACTAGGGGATATCTATTATGATCACACATCAGGGTATCCATTACCCAACATTAGCACCTCTTTCAACTGGAATCGCACGCAGAGTTCAAAACGTAACCCAACAAACCTTCACACAACTCAGACAAGTGAGGAAGAGTTAAGTGGGTTTGTAAACTTAATTTAGCCCATTAGATATTCAGATCAGAGTGAGACTGCACAAGATGATCTATCACTTGACTGTACGCTGGGTGCTTTCATGGGGTAATTTGATTTCAAGAGCTATGATACTGCTTGTGCAACCAAATCCTAATTGGTAATTAGTAAACAGACTACTAGTCGTGAGTGCAACCATAAGGGTGGTCAGGTTTCTCTCCATTTGATTTACAGACCCGGCCGCTGGGAGGCCGCTGATCTTTAGACATTTTTACAGAGGCATCTCCGACAAAAGGAGGCTCTCATCACTGCACTGGCTTTATCGCCTTCATGTAGATTTATTACCACACAAACACTCGTCCCACCTTCTATTTGCAGCCAAGTTCAATCTATCCATCCACCCCAGTCTCCGCAGCATTTCCATCCAGTGTTGCAGGTTGCTAATAATGTAGGGTCATGTAAAATTGGCAGGCTAACTGATGTTGGCAGCTATTTACTGTACTGTAAGCTACACTGGGATGGATGCTCTGGAAGAGCTTCCTTATTTCCAAGTGTGAATGTGTGTGTGTGTTAGAGTGTGTGTGTGTGTGTGTGTGTGCAGTCCGCGAAAGGTCACAGCTAATTGAGATCAAAATTTGATTGCATGATTTCCTGACCTCTACATAATAGTTCGTTTATTAAAGAAATACGAGATAAGTCCTTTTTAAGTCACGAGCGTCGGGTTAAGCCGTGTGCATGTCTACAAATCATTGCAGTCTTGGTGGGGACTCTGTGAGAAGCCTTGTCTCATTATATCTTTGCAACGAGAATTTGAATAGGCCGGTTTAGCTTGCTGTGGTTTTGCCCAGAGGCAGCTTTCAGGCAGAGATATTTAATGGTTCCTCTCCTGTACTGATGACTGAATTTATAGATGCTACTTTGATAGGTGCAGGAAATAGCAAGAGCATAAAGTCTTAAACGGAATACAAAAAGTAATTGTGCCTCTTGGCTGGTGAATGTGTCAGATTTAACATTTTAATTTTCATAAAAAGAGTAATAAGGACCGGGGTTGTCTTTTGCTTCCTTTTGATAATAAACAATCAATTGCAAAGATAAGGAAAGCAATTAAAATGTGACATTTTTGAGCATTGTGTGGGTGCAAATCTGTTTCCCTTTCTTTAATTGAGTTCATTAAGCTGATATCCAGTGAATGTACGCAAAGAACACAGAGAACCCAGAAGCGCTGTGAGGTGCTCGGTTATAATATGGTTGCTTATAACACCTGTGGACACAACAATGTAACGAGATGTGATTAGCTTTGGGGCGGGAGTTTCCAGGTCAGCCCGGTTTGCAGACAAACTCACAGTTCCCATCAGGAATAGTCTAATATTTCCACAGGTGTGCCATTTTTTTTATTTTTTAAAAAGGTTTCCAGTTTTGAAGAATTATTAAACCCAACTTAGTGAATGAAATCATCCGGTTATCCAGTGTTATGAACGGGAATTCTGAACTGCATGGTATTTTCTTTGCACAACACTACATCATATGGCTTTCTTCCCCCCCATACGGTGAAGAGTGAATGGGTGAACGTTTTAGGACGCAGCCCCTAACACCCATTAAGGAGGTTACCATAGAGACAGGCCAGTGTGCACATGATAGGCCTAACTCTGAAACAGCAAGAACTGTCTGGAATCCAATCTCCGTGCTGGCTTCCATCTACAAGGTCATTCATTCATTCTGACAATGACTGCTCAGCCGATGAACACCTCATTTTCATGATAATCAACAAAACACCCTGGCACAGAGGACACAGTCACATATAGCCAGGGTCCTGTGCATAATGGGAAAATCAAATATAAATAATAGAAAAAGGTAAAGATACTTTAAAATTCACTTATACACACACACAAATATATATATATTTGTGTGTGTGCGTGTGGGTGTGTAATGATTGCAGTGCAAATAACAAGCACAAAAAGTGTAACGTCTGCACTCAAGGCTGTCTATTGCTTAATCCCTATCAGTTGCCTCAGGCCTCCTCAATAATCCCTTAAGCAATAAACGGACACAATCTTGCATGGCAGTTGATCTAATGTCAGAGTCAGATGATTATGATTAATGAGGATTCCTTATTGTTCCTTTATGAGTTTCAGCACAAGCTGGGCTGAGGGAGATACCATTTTATATGGAGTCAATGTCAATAAACGGCACCGACGGAGGGTTGCCTCAGCACCGAAAACGCGTTGGCACAGAAACAAAAATCCATTTCGAAGCTTTATTTTATCATTCCGGCCAGAGGGGGGAAAATCCATTTTGGGGGCATACTATAATATATCACAGCCCCTTGATGCGGTTGAATGTATTCATACCTGTAAATCCCCACTTCCCCAATTTTTCTTTTGTGAATTCTCTTTTTTTTTTCCATACAAAAGCAACCGACCATTGATTTTTTTTTTTTTCAATCCCCATCTTGTCACCCTGATGTCTTCCAGACATGTTTCCATTTTCTTTCCTTCTCCTTCTTCAACTCTCCCTTTTTCTTCCCCTGTTTTCGTACACACCCAGTCGGCCATAATCCCTCCCTGTAGAGGGGACTCTGGCCAATAAATGAACGCAATAAACTGTATCAATTTTCCACCATTGATTTTATATATATGCATATATACGCACTGTGAGAGCGTGCAAATATACCTGCATGGTGTCACGCATGTGTGCAATGGCACAAATGCATGCAACTGCACTTGTGTACATGAAAAACACTGACAAGATGCACGACCAGGTCTGCATGTCTCAATTCCAGCATTTGAATGGAAAAAATACATTTCACACTCTTTTCATGAGTAAATTTGTGAAGTACTTTTGCATTTCCAGACAAAAAAAAAATACAAAAATGACCCCTGTGGACTGTGTTTCATCAAAAAACATTACACCTGTACTGTTCATTCCATTCGTTGCATGAACATTTTGTACTAATGGTGAACGCTTTCTCTCTGCTAACTACATTTTAAGGTAAATAACAGAAAGCTGACCTCACATTTGTAACAAAACTGGTTTTGCAGGTGCTGCGAACACACTGCTCGAGCCAGAAATATAATTTAATTTTTTTAATCAAAGGAAAACCCCAAAACGTTAAAATGCAAATACGAATGATTGCCTTTAAAGATCTTTGTATAAACTGGCCTTTTTTGATGCTTTAGTGTTAATTTAGGCCATTTGAACTTGAAAAATATGCTCTCTGTGGGGGATGGGGAAAGGGTTAAACCAAATGTCCATTATATCAAAGACGTCACTTATTACTAAGGGCCACAGTGGAACAAGGTTGTGACAGGAAAAAATAAGTATCATTTGATATAAAACAAAAACAAATATTATTAATATGATTCAAATGAAAAACTATTCAAACTTGACATAATATCCAACTATTGCAATTAAACAGATTGACTACAGGCACACTAACGACATGGTATAGCCGTTTTATTTCTCCTGGTTCAGGGTGTATATCTGAAGGCCAGATATGGGTCTAATGGTTTGTAGGAGAGCTTGAAGGATTTAAAACGCAATTCATGCCTCGCCTGTCTCTCCCCCTCTATCAGGGGTGTCAGCCTTTTGACAAGCATATAAAATCCATTTCATGTGGGTCACAGGTGACCTCCCTCCTCAGTCACTTAGCTGTCTACCAGTGATTTGCCTTCTGCAGTAGGTGATGAGCAATAATAATAATAATAATAATAATAATAATAATAATAATAAAACAAAGATGAGCAGGTGCAACTTACCATTCAAGATGCTCTGGGAAAAGATAAAAGCCAATATCCACATGCCCTGCTCCGTTCAATCCCCCCAAGCTATGCTTTCTCTTCTTCCTCCGACCGGTGCCTCCCTGGGTTTCTCTTCTGTGCGCTTGGGCTAAGGTTAAACATTTGCCACTGTCTTGAAGCAAACCGGTCCAAGTCTCTACTTTTAATATCTCCTTCGTACTTTTTTGTTACACTGATTTGGTTTCTGGGATGTCTCGGAGCATAAATGCGCCTCTGTGATTTTCTTGGGGAGAGCTCTGCTCAGACTCTCCTTCCTGTGCTCCGCGTCTTGCTGCTTGTCCCTGTTATTCAAAAGGATGCTGAAGGGGTGAAGCCCAGGTGTGTGTGTGATGCTGAGTCAGAGCTGGGTTAGAGCGGATCCTGGGAAAAGAAATTAAATCCGAAAACAAGAAAGAAAGAAACAAAAATTAAAATTAAGAAAAAATGGTTAAACTAAATCTTTAAAAGAAAAATGTCCGGTTTCAGGTTTCCTGAATAAAACACTGGATGACGGATCATCCTTGAAGGTAAAAATAAATAAATAAATAAAATGTTACAAAATTAAAACAACTAAAAGAGAAAAGAAGCAAAGAGAAGAGAGAGGGCGGTGGCAGAAGAATGAAAAGCAGGTTTTTTGCTCAGACTCCAAAGTCAGATCATCTTCATCGCCTCTGTGCGTCCAGCAAGAGGCGAGCAAGCGCATCTTCCCCGCTGCCGCTCTCTAATCGCACCACACTGACTCTCTGAGCATTACACAGAATAACCCTCTCCCCTGCCCCTGCAGACGCTTTAATTCCTCATTGCCTTAAAGGAGCAGAGGCGGCAGCCGGTCGCTCCTCGGGGCAGGATACTGTTGTGGAGGTGGAAGAGTGTGAGAGCACGCAGCGAGTGGGGCATTTGCATTAAGGAAATGAGCTGCACCTGACGCACCAAGGTACCAAGGATTTTTACGCACGGGGTTGTATCAGCTCAAACAGAAAGCGCTGTCTGCTGGCGTGCAGGTGTACGCGGAACACGCCGCTGTGCCCCAGATCTGGCTTGAATTTAGTTCCTAATGTTTTTCTTTCGTGTGTGAAAACAGAAGCGAGCTCCCCCGTAATAATGGAAATCTACAAGGACACCCAGTGACGCGTATTTTCTGTTGTTTAAGTAGAAAATGTAGTTGTTATTTTCTTTTAAACTGAATAACAACGTGAACTTGATTGATGAGATTTAATAATCGCATTGAACAGAAGATAGGAGGAAAAGGCAGCCACTCTGTCTGGGGGAAGAAAAGGGGTTAAGATGAAGAGCCCCCCCACCCCTAAGACGCACATACTCACACAGTTTATATCGCCTCCCTCAACCCAATAATCCACCACTCACCACCACCACCAACCCCCACAACCACCACCCCTCCATTTTAATGCCTGCCTTGAAGTCAAGGGTATAGCTGTAGTTGGCTGTGGAAGCCTGTGGGCCTGTCCACAGCGCCGGGTTACACTCAGTGTGATATAACCGCCAGCGCAGTCTGCAGCTCATGCTCTGTCCCACATGACAGAATATATTGCAAGTGAGATTCCAGCTATATACCCCAAGACACTCATTTTGTATGCTCATATCCTTACAAGTCTGAATGTGTACAAAGATAAATAAATAGAAGGTTTCATGGTGAAAGGGTATACTGACTACATTTTTAGCGCTAATAGCCGCCTTTTAAGTTGGTAAAGATGCTGGGCTGAGAGTTCTCGGTTCAGCTATTTTGATCTTTGCATTTTGCTGCTGTCCAGTCTGGTTTGTCCCTGTGTCTAATATGTCACAGCATTCTTCCTGTTTCTCTCCGCACTCCACCAGACAAACAGGAGCGTTGCTTGCCTCAAAACTGTTAAAGTAGTACTCAGATATTTGTATTTACTCATGTTTGATCGGTCAGATATTGTCTGGATATTTTTTTTTACTACTAATGCTACTCCAGAATGTCTGTTTGAATGAGTGATGCTGTTTTACTTTTTGCCTATACGTGCAAGATAAATCCAAACAAGTTTAAGACTGGAGGAAAGGAGAAAGTGCTAGTGTTTCAGGGCAAATGGTTAAAGATCCGGGCTGTCATTTAGAGCTGATTAGGAGCACTGTGCTGGTTTTTTGGCTCTAAATTCTTGGCATGGAAGAACAACTGAGTTGATTAGCTGCTGCAGAATGTGAGATATGATCATTTGCCGTGCCATATTTTTATCCAAGCTTTGTTTTCGTCTCGCTTGCTGCCCATACTCATTCACAGCAGTCACACTTAAATACTGTAATACACAAACAAGGTTTCATCATCTGTTTCCAATAAGCTATTTTAAAATGAAAGTAAAACACCTTGCTCAAGGACATCTCTGTAAAGTTCAAGGACTACGCTTTGGTGATGCCGAAGGCAAAGCCCATTCATGCCTTACAGGTAATCAAATGGAGCAGAACTGCCCGTAGTTTTCCTCGGTTCAGCCTTTTTAGCAATGTTAAAAGAAAGCTTTTCCACAACTAAAGGTGACATCCGCAGCCTGTAAAGACAAACAGTTCTTAGAGAGGGAGGAAAAAAAGGCTTTGACTGTGGGTTCAAGGGATTGAGGGAAGGATCCATGGCATTAGAGACTGCCATCTGACATTTTAGGGGAAATGAAGCATTGGTGTAATCAAAGTCCTTATAACGTCTCTGGTGTAATCTCGCTCAGCAAACAGGATTTTATGAGAAGCTGAAATTAAAACTTTGGCAGTGAAATAGATAAAGCAAAGCTAATCAAAAGGTGATATTTGTTTGCCTTTGAAAACTAACGTTTGGCGTCACAAAGCATGGAATAGAGGCAATGACACAGCCTCACCTCAGCACATAGGTCAGGGGCATATGTACTGTGTGTGTACACTATATACACCGTCACACCGCTGTACACACGCCCCGAATGAGGGCACTTCCAGTAAAAGCACAATTTCACAAAGTGTGTTTGACAGCAAACAAGCACAGTGTAACATCAACACTGACCACATGACCTCACAACAACCAAATTACAGCAGGTGTGTTTGATGATTCAACTCATATTCATTTCAGTAAAGAACGCTCACATTGCTGAACTGCGATTGAGGGAAAAAAAGGCTCTAACCTGTATTTATATATAATCTTTTTAATCAATATTGCTCCCAGTAATTACAGTACTTTGTCTATGAGCCATGTTTGATCTCTATATGAGTATCTAATATCTGGTTAGCATGGGTTAAATGCCCTTTTACATTAAAAACCATAATTATAAAATAATTACCTCCCTCTCTTCTATTTAATAAAAAACATGGATGCCGTGAGAGAAGCTTTTATTACCACAAGAAAACAACATTAAAAAAAAGTCAAAATTTTAGCATCACTGTGCAGAGAAATAAAAATCAATGATATGTTGAAAACACAAAGGTCAGAACTGGACATACATATAGATCAAATGTTGCTGTTGGCACAGCCTTTATTCACACTTATGGAAAACAGGTGCTGCTGTTTATCACTTACAGCAGCTGTACAACTGAACAGGCTACTTGTGATGTGAAAGACAATACCTTGATTTTCACTCTGAACACAAGAGCCACAACCTTGTCACCAGTAGGCTGAGATATTCAGTGGTAACCCTAACAGATTATATTCAGGCCAGTAGGCAATGTACACACACACACATACATATATATATATATATATATATATATATATATATATATATATATATATATATATATATACAGTGGCTTGCAAAAGTATTCGGCCCCCTTGAACTTTTCCACATTTTGTCACATTATAGCCACAAACATGAATCAATTTTATTGGAATTCCACGTGAAAGACCAATACAAAGTGGTGTACACGTGAGAAGTGGAACGAAAATCATACATGATTCCAAACATTTTTTACAAATAAATAACTGCAAAGTGGGGTGTGCGTAATTATTCAGCCCCCTGAGTCAAAACTTTGTAGAAACACCTTTTGCTGCAATTACAGTTGCCAGTCTTTTAGGGTATGTCTCTACCAGCTTTGCACATCTACAGACTGAAATCCTTGCCCATTCTTCTTTGCAAAACAGCTCCAGCTCAGTCAGATTAGATGGACAGCGTTTGTGAACAGCAGTTTTCAGATCTTGCCACAGATTCTTGATTGGATTTAGATCTGGACTTTGACTGGGCCATTCTAACACATGGATATGTTTTGTTTTAAACCATTCCATTGTTGCCCTGGCTTTATGTTTAGGCTCGTTGTCCTGCTGGAAGGTGAACCTCCGCCCCAGTCTCAAGTCTTTTGCAGACTCCAAGAGGTTTTCTTCCAAGATTGCCCTGTATTTGGCTCCATCCATCTTCCCATCAACTCTGACCAGCTTCCCTGTCCCTGCTGAAGAGAAGCACCCCCAGAGCATGATGCTGCCACCACCATGTTTGACAGTGGGGATGGTGTGTTCAGAGTGATGTGCAGTGTTAGTTTCCACCACACATAGCGTTTTGCATTTTGGCCAAAAAGTTCCATTTTGGTCTCATCTGACCAGAGCACCTTCTTCCACATGTTTGCTGTGTCCCCCACATGGCTTGTGGCAAACTGCAAACGGGACTTCTTATGGTTTTCTGTTAACAATGGCTTTCTTCTTGCCACTCTTCCATAAGGGCCAACTTTGTGCAGTGCACGACTAATAGTTGTCCTATGGACAGATTCCCCCACCTGAGCTGTAGATCTCTGCAGCTCGTCCAGAGTCACCATGGGCCTCTTGGCTGCATTTCTGATCAGCGCTCTCCTTGTTCGGCCTGTGAGTTTAGGTGGACGGCCTTGTCTTGGTAGGTTTACAGTTGTGCCATACTCCTTCCATTTCTGAATGATCGCTTGAACAGTGCTCCGTGGGATGTTCAAGGCTTGGGAAATCTTTTTGTAGCCCAAGCCTGCTTTAAATTTCTCAATAACTTTATCCCTGACCTGTCTGGTGTGTTCTTTGGACTTCATGGTGTTGTTCCTCCCAATATTCTCTTAGACAACCTCTGAGGCCGTCACAGGGCAGTTGTGGAGCTGTTTTGCAAAGAAGAATGGGCAAGGATTTCAGTCTGTAGATGTGCAAAGCTGGTAGAGACATATCCTAAAAGACTGGGAGCTGTAATTGCAGCAAAAGGTGGTTCTACAAAGTATTGACTCAGGGGGCTGAATAATTACGCACACCCCACTTTTCAGTTATTTATTTGTAAAAAATGTTTGGAATCATGTATGATTTTCGTTCCACTTCTCACGTGTACACCACTTTGTATTGGTCTTTCACGTGGAATTCCAATAAAATTGATTCATGTTTGTGGCTGTAATGTGACAAAATGTGGAAAAGTTCAAGGGGGCCGAATACTTTTGCAAGCCACTGTATATACATATATATATAATGGTGGTGGCTAACCAACCAGACATAGTGGTGGTAGACAAACAGAAGAAGACGGCCGAAGCTCAAGAAATACCAAGGGCTCAGAGAAGAGCTCGAGAAGATGTGGAGGGTGAAGGTAACGGTGGTCCCAGTGGTAATCGGTGCAGTGACTCCCAAGCTAGGCGAGTGGCTCCAACAGATCCCAGGAACAACATCGGAGATCTCTGTCCAGAAGAGTACAGTCCTAGGAACAGCTAAGATACCTCGCAGGACCCTCAAGCTCCCAGGCCTCTGGTAGAGGACCTGAGCTTGAAGGATTGACCGCGGGGAATTTTTTATATATATATATATATATATCTATAGATAGATAGATAGATAGATAGATTGGTGTTGAATGTGAGCATGAATGATTGTCTGTCTCTCTGTGTTACCCTGTAATAGATTTGCGACCTGTCCAGGGTGTAAACCGCTGAAATAGGCTCTGTGCCCGCTGTTTTTTAAGAGATAATTGAAGGATAATCAAACTTTTTAACCACTGAAGTTAAAGCAAATAATAATAATAATAGTAATAATACATTTTATTAATAGGCAACTACAATTTAGCTAATGTTTAAAAGTACCTACATGAAGATGTCCCCAGAGTAGTAACATGTGTCTAGAAAGGGCTTTGTTATCATAGGAGTAATTAGTTGTATTTGTACTGCAGGACCGACCTCCTAATCAGAGCCTTCTGCTTTTCTGCATCAGCTGCAGTGTCGCAGCTACAGGACTCACATGGATGGAAACATTTTGCAACAGCTTCCACCAAAAATTTAAAGTCGTAACCTTCAGTCATTTTATAAAACTGTATTATATGCATGTGTTTGCACTTTTAGAAACACCAATCAGGCTTTTCTGGTTCCTCCATCGTGTAACTTTATTTGATTTTAGTTCTTTTGACAAAATCTCCAAAACCAACATTACAAGGAGAAAAAGGGTCATTTCAGCCACAAGGGAAAGAAATCCATATGACAAATACAAAAACTATATAAAAGCATTCAGTGGCTCCACAGCCATGTTTTGAACATGAGCAGAATGGATTTCGGTGGGGTTTGAGTTCACTGCGTGGGTTGGGGGAGGAGAAGAGAGTTTGTTTTAGCCCCCCAGCATGATGCCTAAACAGCAGTAAGTAAATGTGACAATGAAGCCCCTGGGCTGCTGCAGGCAGTCTTGGCCTTGCAGTGCATGTCTTTGTGCGGGGGTGTTCGCATGTGCCAATGTATCAGTGCGTGTATATAAGGAAGGAAATGGAGCACATGTGAGACAATTCGTGGCACTGCACAGTCAAGGTCGTGACTCCTCTGACTGTGATACTCACACTGGCATGGGATCTGTTGGCGCTCTTTATTTTACTGCCAGCTTCAGCGGGGATGATAAAATTAGATCAAAGATATTAATCAGAGTGGTGGCAGCCACTGTTAAACCAGTGGAAGTTGTATTGTTGTGATTTATCCCATTTGCACTGCACTCATCCCATTTCTCCAAGAACCGATGAATCAGGAATTACAGAAGAGGAAGCATTTTAAATTTTGGAACTTAAAGCTTCTGATGAACTCTGCTTCTTATAAATGGATTGTAAATGTATGTGCATGTCGAACTGTCCCATCTGGCTCCATTATTTGTGCTTTAACACAGCGGTCCCCAACCCCCGGGCCTCGGACCGGTACCGGTCCGTGAGTCGTTTGGTACCGGGCCGCGAGAGTTGAGGCTCAGGTGTGAAATGTATGGTTTTCAGGGTTTTTATCGGTTTTCAGCGTTATTTTGTTATCGTTTTCCTGGGTCTTTTCACGTGTGTTATGAATAAATCTTCTTTTTTACTAGTACTAGTTTTATTTTGTTGTATTTATCCACGACACCTTAAAGGCCGGTCCGTGAAAATATTGTCGGGCATAAACCGGTCCGTGGCGCAAAAAAGGTTGGGGACCGCTGCTTTAACATACAGTTGTAACACCCATCAGCACTTTGTATTCACCATAAACAGTCCTATAGGACATGGGCTCCTATATTATTTTATCCTATGTGTTGGTCACTAAAACTGGAAGCTTTTATTGGACAACCTTGTTGATCAAGTCAGTCAGTAATTGCAAAGAAAACTATAATTAAGGTCTCAAACAAAATGATATTATCTTGGGTTAAATGGCTAATGGAGTTGTATAGTAGTTTAATGGAGACAGTGGGAAATTAGATTTTAGAGAAAGCAAATAGGTTCCCTTCCTAAGCTTCCTTGAGTACTTCACAGCACTTAGAGGACCCACATGACACCTCAAATTCATTTATTCTCTGTTAAGCATTTGTCCAAAATACAGCGTAATTGAGTAAATGTATGATGCAGTTCAGGAATGCACTCTTTTTTTCCTCTGTTTTTTCATGTAATTTATAAAAGGTAGTATATACAATATATTGTGCCATGAAAAGGTCTGGGGCTGCTTAGCTGCTTCCAGATGTCCAAGCATTAGTTTGTGCCCTGAAGCTGAAGCACACTTGGGTTCTGTAGCAGGACAAACATATAAAACATACCAGCAAGTCCACCTCTTAATGGTGGCCTTGCAAAAAAAAAGGTTTTGGAGTGGCATAGTCAAAATCCGGACTTAAATCAGATTGAGATTCTTTGGCATGACCTTAAATGGGCTGTTTATGGACTAAAACCCTCTAATGTGTCTGAATTAAAATAATTTTGCAAAGAAGAGTGAGCCAAAGTTCATCCACAGGGATGTGAAAGACTCATTGCCAGTTATCAAACACTTGATTGCAGTTCTTGCTGCCTAGAGTGGCAAAACAAGTTATTAGGTTTAGACGGCAATTACTTTTTCTGATACAGTCAGTTAGGTTTAGATAGCTTTTTTTCTCTTAATAAATGAAATCATAATTTAAAAACTGCATTTGATATTTACTCAGATTATTTTTGTTTAAAATTAACATTTGTTTGATGAAACATGTAAGTGTGACAAATATGCAAAAACTAAGAAAATCAAGAAGGGGATAAAATAGTTTTCCACGGCACCGTATGCAGTATGAAATTAAAATTACAAATACTAATAAAGATAAATCACAAATAATAAGGCGTGATTGTGTAATTTATTTATTTGACGGTAAGACAAAAAGAAAAATGTAAAACAAGTTAAAGAAGGAAATCAGACAAAGTGGGACATAATAAAAGAACCTGAAGCTCATAATGAAATATTAACTCCATAATGTTGTAATATTGAGCAAGTGTCTATAATGTGATGTGCTTCTTGCGATGCAATCAAATAGGTAACCAGTGCTGAGAAGTAACCGAATACATGTGCCAACGTTACGTATTTAAAATACAAAATATGAGTAACTGTATTTCGTTACAGTTACTGTTAAAAAAGGTGATAATTAGAATACAGTTACTTTGCTGAAATAAATGGACTACACGGCCGTCTTTTCCTGTTTTATATGTTAGGCTATCCCCTCTCTAATTTTGGTAACTCCACACATTGCCGGAAACCCAAACAAAACACGAAATAAGAGGCTCTAATGTAAGCATCCTGTTAATGTTGGTGGCGTCAGTTACACAGTGACCCGGAGAGAGCACAACACAGCCAGCAGTGCATGGGCAGGAATGCATTTCTCACTTGGAAATGTGACCGTTCAATGCCAGCAACCAAGATGCTCTCAGCTCAAAAGACTCCAACTCCAACCTAAAGAAACATCTGGAAGTAAGTTCGTTTTAAAAAACTAACGTTAGCCTACTGCAGCTACCTTGTTTTAGTTGTGGTAGCTACCTGGGTTATGTGCCACTTCAGTATCTTCGATGTACTATTGCTGTGTGATTTATTACTATTACTGAAGGCCACTCGCCATTGAGCTAATATTGTTAGCTGGCGTTAGCTGAGGTTAGTTTATAGACTGCAGACTGTTAGACTAAAGCCAGCTAACAATGTTAGCTAGCGTGGCGAGTAGCCTTCACTAATAGTAATAAATCACACAACAATAGTACATTATGTAGTTGTAAAAACTATGACAATATATTAAGTAATCCAAAGTATTCAGAATACATTACTAACATTGAGTAACTTAACGGAATATGTTACAAACTACATTTTGGGGCATGTAATCTGTAGTGGAATACATTTTAAAAGTAATCTCCCCAGCACTGTAGGTAACAATACGCAGTGTGCTTCAGTAGCCATTGTAATTTCCCCATAATCTACATCCAGTCAAGCTCTTTCTGTGATTAACTGAAACATACTCCAATGCTGTTAAAAATTGTCACACCAAAATATCAACACTGACAGGAAGTGGCATATTCTCCTTTAGCTACGTTTCCTCCATTCAGCACCTTCCACACACGTGCAAACACACACACACACAACCCCGGCTGTCCCTCTGGTCAACCCTGTCTCTGGCGTGTGTGCAGACAGGCCGGGTAATCCCTCAGGATGGGGCCTCTTGTTTTGACAACGCCTGTGAAGCCCAGCGTCTCTTACAACAAAACACAGACTGGCCTATCATCAGCAAAATGTCAGCCTTCAGCTCACTCCTTTCGCCACCCAAAGGAGGATCAGGTTGCCTTACACTATGCGACCCATTAACTCAGAATAGAAACATTCTTAGCACCGGTATAATGATCCCTTTTGTTTGCTAAGACAATGACATTGATAAGAGACAAGCCATGCTCGTGGCTCCTTATACAACTGTGTATAAGGTTACAGAGTGGCCAGAGTAGTTCAAGCTGCTATATGTTTACAATCTAGTGGTTCCCCTTGGGATGAACACGATACCTGCGGGTCAATCAGCATTAGGACACATGCACACTCTTTAAATTAGGGCAGAACTGCTATAACCTGGGAATGTGCCAGCTGCATGAAAGGCATCAGGGTTTGAAAGTCAACATGTCAAAGAGACTATGAGTTTATATGATACAGAAGCTTTCTAGAACTGGATACTTAAATTACGTAATGTGTGGGTGAAATTCTAGTATTTTATTTGGGATGTTACTTAGCTCTAATCAGCAGGTATCTGTGTCCGTGTGACGCATCCATACAGTTTATGGATGTAGCTTGCTAACTAAGTTAGCAATTATCACAGGGTGTTCCAGGTGAGCTGGAATGATCCAGAATGGTGTTCTGGCACCTTTCGTTAATGAGAAATGAAATTGTGAAGGCAGATTCATGCATTTTACTGTCAAATGAGTTATTTTTTTGTGTGCTGAGATACTTGCTCACTATGAAGAAGATAAGTCATTTTATTCGTTCTCATCCGTGCAGTCCATTCATGGTACAGATATAAATAAAGTTGCAGCTGTAGCATTTAGCTAGTGCTGCGGTAGAGGTCAGATAATCAGAGTCATACTGTTTGCGTATCAGTGAATTTCAAATGCAACTTGCAAATAACTCAACACATATAATATTTCTGGGTGATTTACAGCTTTTTGTATTTTTCCGGGGTGAGGTTAATGCACAACACTGAGAGATGGAGAAAGAAGTACGAAAGGAAAGAAAAGAGAGAAAGGTGAGAGCGTTTGGTGGCATTTGATCATTTTTAACATAGACGTAGTTTTTAAAAATGTTGAAAACTGGACATTTAAATTGTATATGTGATGTTATAATGCATTTTTTAACTTTTTCTTTTTATGAGTTTTAAAATCAGGTAGTGGAGGCATATATATGGTGTGTTTCTGAGTTACATTTTTGCAAAACATCTTGCAAAAAAATGTGAAGAATGCTAATGTTCTGTTATTTAGGGATTGCGTGAAAATGCCAAATGTGCTGGATATTTTGCAGTGTTGTGACGAAGTTTGCAGCAGTGCACTGTGTTGGCCTGGTGCTGAGCTGTTGTTGTGTTCAGCGTCAGCATTAGATCAAGAGTAGCAGGCACCGTTTTACATTTAAGGTGAGGATACTGATTAGTTTCATTTAGTGAATGAATAATATTAGTGTTATAGTATCTCTGGCTGGAAATCAGCCATGTAGCTCGCTTCAGTTGCTAAATCCAGAAGAGCATCAAAAGAACATCAAAGTGGAAAAATCTACTGGCGCTGACAAAACAAGTTATTTTCGACAATTTATTTCCAATTAATTCTACACCGCTACAGCAGATCTTAGTGGTCCTTCACATGCCAACCTGAGTATTTTAACCCCCTATTACTACCAATAACCTACTGCTATACCAATTTATAGCCAAGTATTTAGTTTATGAATTTGATTGACAGATATTTCTTTTTTGGAGGATTAATTTTCTTCTAAAGTAGGACAAGATATATAAATACCATATGAAACCATGAAACAGGGGATATAGCTAACCTACTACTGTTAATTTACAAAATAATTTTATCAGCACTTTTAAAGCGCAGTCTTTAACCTCCTAGGACCTGGAGTCCACATATGTGGACATCACATTTTGGGTTATTTAGACTAAAATACTCAATTTTGCTCTACATGGGCCTGATATCCACTTACGAGGACATTATACTGCTACTGTTCTATCAAAATTTTAAACGAATATCCTCATATGTGGCTCTTATTTTTCTTAAAAACAAAAATAAGGTAAAAAAAAAATCTGGTAATTCTTTGTTTTTACATTCATCGGGCCCCAATATGCCCAAATATCAAAGAGAAATTAAAAATGCATGTCGTGGAAGAGTTCAGGTCTTAGGAGGTTAAACAGATTACGCAAACTGATGTAGATTGTATGATGCAGATTGTATGTATTCACCTGTGAACTCTACATGTGCTTTAAGTGTATTTTGTTATCTGAGAGCAGAGGCTATCCCTTGGCCCATGTTTCCACTCAGCGTCTGCATGCTCGATGCCTTTGTTCCCTTCCTACTGCAAACTCTCAAAAACCTGACTATTCTTTTATTCGTTTATCTTAATTGCTAATTCAGATTTAGGCCCTAACTTCAGTCACATCCAGTAGATGTTACAGGATTTCAGAGGCAGTAATAATGAGCCAAATTCCCCGAATTATGCGTTTTAACCTAAGTGTGCTCCAACTGACAGCTCAGTGGGCTGCAGCGTATGAAAGCACAGACAAGTCGACAAAACACACGCAAAGTGAGAAAACACCTTTACTAATTTGATAATACACACAGAGCAATTAGGGGAAAAAACATGCTTCAGTGTGAGAAAACAATGAAATTCAGACAGACATGTTTCCAGGGGACACTAAAAAGTGACGTACACGCTTGGAAGCGTTTGTTGTTGCTGTGGTGAATAATAAAGTTAATGAAGTCGTCTGTTCAACTGTGCTGTGAGAAAATGAGCTGCTTTTTTTCAGACCACATTTTTCAGATATCGACTGTTAACCCTGCAAGCGTTTCAGGGTCACGTGCTTAAGACTTCGCTTTGACTCTGCAAAATGGACCACAGCACACACAGCAACCTTTTTCCCGTCTCCTCCTCAATTCGTAATACCAACACCCCAGCCTGCTACAGCAACCCCAGACAGTTTTCCATTGGTTAGCCCCAAGACACAGAGGAGCATATCTGTAGCCAACCTTGACGTGCTAAACTAGGACGCTGAAGGGGACAGAAATGGGAGGAGAGAGCAGGAGAGTAAGCGAGGAGAGGGGAGGGGAGGGGAGAGGAGTGGAAGGGGGAACCTAATGAAAACCTGCTGGGGGAGTGGCAGAAATAAGGAAGTGAGGATGGAGAGCTGAGAGGGTTATGGCAAAGAGGGGGACGGAGAAAGGAGCAGTGGAGAGGGAAGGGAGTGAAGGTGGAGAGTGTGAGTAAAGGGAGGGAGAGAATAGGGTGGATTTTTTTTTTTTTTTGGTGATTTGTACTCCGGCTGCATATGTGCCTGGTCTCCATCTCCTCCATTCTCTGCTTCAAAACTGGAAAAATCAATACGCCCACAGTCTAGTGTATCCCCACATGAACTGGATCATTAAAAATATATAATCAAACGCCCGCTCGTCATTTTTCATCACCATTACCATCATCACGTATCTGAAGAGCGCACAGATACCAGTATATCACCAACATGGCTGTAACAATTTAATAACCCAATCAATGGCCTTCTAATTATTTCAGTGCCACAGTTAATCGTCCAGTTAAAGCAGTCCTTCAGCCTCGACTCGCGCGGAGAATGGCACACGGAGACAGGCTGCTTGTTAACAAATGCACACAGCAGAACCGAAGCAGGGCTGTTGTAATAAGAATATCTGACTTCTCACATTCACAACTCAATCCAACTCAGGGTCGCAGTGTTGCCTAGTAACGATGGCACACTACTGACCTTATCTACGTGGTCATAAAAATGTATGAAGAAGCCCCCCCCCACGCCTTCAACCTCCTCCCCGCCAGCCTTCGTTCAGTCCTTCCTACAACCACACAACAACCTCAGAGCTCTTATCTCCCCTCTTTTACGAGTAGCAAGTAGCCAGGGGGCGAGCACCCTCTACACTCCCCCTAACCCTGCCGGGGCAGCTCTGTGGTGGGTGTTCTCTGCCCAGGAGCTCCTGTCTCTTTTTATACAGAAAGGGGGGGATGAGGAACATGAAAACACTTGAGCCTTCACAAAAACACAATGCGCTTGTTTCTGTGCACACTACATGCATGCAGAACACAACAGATACAACGCTGGTGGGCGGGAAGTGGGAGGCTGGAAGGATGCAGATTGCATGCTATGAAACTGATAGATAGCTGTAAGAACAGAGGGACACAGTCAAGCGCAAAGGAGACTGAATACCGCACTGCAAGGTGAGTCGGTGCACCAGCCTTCATAATAATATTCTTTCAGAGTGGATTTTCTCTTCAGCCTGCAGTGGGGGGGAAACAAGAGTGTGATATAAGTGTGGAAGAGTGTGAGAAAATGTGTTTAGTGGGAACAGAAATACAGTATCAGCACCACAAATATAGTTTATTGATGAAAGCAATTTGCCGGTGAGAGATGAGATGCATCTGATCTCTATCCGCTTGTGAGCCCCGAGAGCCGGGTTCAGCTTTTCTAATTGGGTATCGCCTTGGAGACGCCCATCCTAATTAGGAGACAAACTCCAGGTGTTGCACCTGACATCACCTCTGAAAGTCACAGAGGGAGTGTGACACATACTGTATAAACACACACATCTGCTCCATCTGCTGGCTTTACAATTAACGCAGCCAGGCCGGAATATGTCGAGATTCCCGCAGCAAACTTAAAACGGAGAAGGGGAAAGTCTTGTTTATTCAGCTATGGAGGCAGACCATCAAAGTAATTGTTCTTTGTTTTTTTGTTTGTTTGTTTGGGGGGGGGTTGGTTTTTTGTCGGGGGGGGCAAGCAAACCTTTATGCTCATGTCTCACCTGAAAGCGATGGCATCTATGTGCAGATTGGAATGGATGGTTGCAGATTTCATGCACTATGATAAAATTCCCTGTTAAATTACAGTGAAGTGCTGGAGCTGGATCTGCAAGCATGAAACTGTATACAGTATATAAGCTGTGCAGTATGATACTGTCAGCTGTGCGATTGCCATTTCTTTTTTTAAATTTAGTGTTCTTCCTCTAATCTCCATAAACAGTATATGACTGTAAAATATAGTGAAGCATTGAATAACTGCAACATTAAAAACATGGTAACAACCGCTGAGGTTCCCTGCGTGTCCTCGTTCACACTGAATTATTATATTCCCTTTCTAAATTATGACATAAGGTGAGCAATTCCCATTGTCTTTAACTGCACAGTCATGATAATCCTGCTTTATACAACATTTTGACAGCCACCCTGAAGAAGATGAACTCTGGGTATGTGGATGGATGTGACTAATCATTTGTGCTCTCATAACTGAAATAACCACCACAACACAATTAACGTTGTAAACATCCACATTGCTGCGGGTGCTGGCACGCCTCTCATTTCTGATTTGAGCTAAACACAAAAAATCTACATAGTTAAGATTGCACACTACCTTTTTGTTAATATCTTGTTTCTCTGAGGTATCAGTATTTATGGTATTCAGCTGTATTCACCAAGACTGCTCACTACTGCGCAGAATTTCCTGTATTTACAGTGTGTGGTGATTAGAGTGAATGATTATAAGAAGAACCACTTCATTAAAGAGATCCCACTAGAGAGGAGAACCCCAACAGCATCTCAGTAATGAGGATGTCCACAGCCTCCCACTGCTGTCCGGCCCACAACTACAGCAACATCTGCTCTGCGGCACCCAACACATCAGGTGGGACCCGCTCTGTTTGAACAAACACAGGAGGCATATGTATGCGTATGTACGAGTTAGAGTAACTAGGGAGACTGGTGAGGGTATGAGTAGTGCCTTGAGGCGAGGAGCAGAAGGGTGGCAGGGTTTCTGACACGCCGTGGACTGTTTAGACGCAAGCCTCTATGACTCATCTACGTGTCACTAATGCTTTTCCTATGAATGAACAAACAGATACAGATACACTGCGGAGAGGCATCGCTATCACCACAGGGGGAAGAGTAAGTGTGAATAGCCTGTGAGACTAGGATGAGACACCCTTAGTCATACTCCCGCCTGTCTGAGGAGCTAGAGTTGCTGTACAGTTACAAGTAATCGATCTAAAAAAAAAATGAAATAGATCAAAACCAGCTGTCTTTTATATGGCTGGAATCATACAGTGTGGTGCCAGTGGATGAGCCGTGATGTATCCATGCACCTGTTGTCTGGCACGTCCCTCTCATCTTATGTAGACTCTCCTCATTTGGGCTCATCTCCTGCAGCAGCAGCTGTGAATATGTGCACCTTGTTAGGAGGTTGACAGTTCTGGCAGAAGGAGAGACGGGGAAGTAGCTTGTTATGAAGAACAGGCTAACTATATGTCAATCTCTGCCGTGCAGATAAGAAACAAAAACAAAGATGTGCAAAAAAAATCCTTTTAATCTCAGCCTAAATTAATTCTTAAAGCAAGCTATGTTGTATTTATTTAAATATTTGAATCCACTCAACTAAAAGCTAATTGACCCCAGCCATTTTTTTTTTTGCTAATACACTGCACTGCTGATTAGATACCAAAAAATGAGATTTGCCTGAGAAACATGTGGACAGCCTGATTATGATGATCTGCCCCACTGTGATCCCCATTTACCGCTCATCCAGCTCAATCATATCTGTGCTGTAATTACACTGCATTCAAAATGCTAGCAGATTCAGCAAATCTCTGAGCAGCATTATACACTTACAGTGATTGGGCTGTCTGCAGGCCTGATTATTATAGCCCTGCGTGATGCTTTAAAAAAAAATAAAAAGGATGAGAGCTGGGGTCACCGAGAAAGCAGCAGAGCTAATTCGGGACTTCACAGCACAATATTTATTTCTATGATCAACCTGTTTGATAGACCTGCTTGTGCTTTAATATAATGCGCTGCGTCGAATTAGACTGGTAAGAGTAAGAACAAGTGTTCAGATGATATTTTGTGCAGCGTTAATATTTTTACAACATCCTATACTTTCTTACACTGTGGCAGCCTATAGCCAGTAATCTTTAGAAATATTCATTTATTTTATCTTCAAATAGTTTCATTTAAGCTTTTAAAGACGTTTTATGCTGTATTGACTTCTTAACAAAAGGAGAACTCACTCATTCACACTCACTTATGTCAAAATTGCCAAAATCCCAAGTTAATTATTAAATCAAACATGTACAATTTTGAAAGCCTGTAAGAACAGAAAGCACTTTTTGATTCCACATGGTTACCATCTACTTACTTTCTTTTTAGATGACTGTGCACTAAATACATTTTACCTGATTTTACCTGGTCAGGTAAAATCAGACATTTACATATCTGATGTCAGGCTTGAGGAAAGTTTGACTGCCTGTAAAAAAAGAAGAAGAAAAAAAATCAGAGTTTAAAGCAGATTAATCAATAAGAAAAACATAATTTGCTACAATATAATTTACTTTAGAGAACAAAAATATGAGAATTTAATATTTAATAAATATATATTAAATTCATCGTGGTAATTAGTTGGCATAATGTTACATTTAGATGTGCATCTGTGCTTAGACGTCGATGTTTGTTGTTGAGGCTGAGGAGGAGGGCTTGCATTTGAGACAATGTGGAGCGGTCTCCTCCTCTCATCAGCTGTAATGATCAGAGCTGTGAGGATTAAGTACCGATGTCCCAGTAAAGGAGCTTTGCAATGCCAAATGTAGGACCACTGGCTCTCCTAAGCTGTCTAATTTGCTCATCCACCAGATGCTACAGCTCTCTTAGATTGGATTAAAGACACAAAAAGGGTGTTGAGCGCCTTGCTGTGGGCAAAAGTGGAACTGCAGGGAGAGGCTTTAGGACCAGATTAGAAACATTGAATTGGATATAAAACAGGCTCATTTTTAAAAATAGACTTTATAAAAGTCACGAATGGGTATTTTGTCATAATTTACATTCCTTGATGAATCACTTTGGGTCTTTTTTGCCAATGAGTCTTTATCTGATGGAACCTGATCTCTAAGAAACTGAAGATTAAATAAAAGGAGTCTTCTCCATTATATGTGTTTGATCTGATCATCATTACAACTCTTTAGCTAAAACTTTTAATTTGTAATTGGTACACTTTTTAACGTGTTTACAGACGGACAAGTATATGGTGGCTTTAAATGACATAAAGCTCCAATACTCATTAGAAGACTTCATAAACAAAACGAGGTAGAGAGCCCTAAAAAAGTTGTTAAACTCTTCAGTCAAAGGATATATAACATACCTCCTGATTTTCTGCATTAAGGGGTTAGTAGGCTACCAGACAAATGATGCATTAAAGCTTCGTCCTGTTTTTAAAACTCTCAGGGTAAGGAAATACCCCAAGGTCCAGGGAAGAAGAAATAGGAATTGTGCTTAAATGGGTCATTCACAAGACCCAGTGCATGACAAGCAGTCCACCGGAAAGATAATTTTTTGTGGTCACAGTAGTTTCCCACATTATTAAGGCTAATATAACTATAGCGATTAACTGAGGGTGTGAGACAAGCATGGGTGGGGGACAGGGAAAAGAGCCGAACATGTGACACTGTGCACTCATGAGGTATTCAGTTTGAGACACTGGTTGTCTGTGTGTGGAAACAGGCAGCATGGAGAAGACCTGTGACAGCGATCTTGCCTTTCTTTCTTACTCTTTCTCCCCATACGCTGTCAGCGCCGAACCGAAGCCGTCTCAGCTGAAACATGCAAGTAAAGCTTTCTAACTTGGGGAATGAAGTCTTGCAAAGTTGAAATGCATACACAAAAGTTTTGTTCCCTAATACTGTAGTGAACAGTTCACAAGTTGGTGGGTGGATACATATCAAATTATAACTTGTTCAAAAAAGACAGTTTCTGTAGTTTTCCCTGTATACGCCACCATCATGGGTTTTAAACCAATATTAAATCTTTGCGAGGGCAGACTTTCAGCTTTATTTAAAAGTTGTTTTTTTCAAAAATGTTCCATTGTTTAGGAAATACAGCAGTTTTTATACACTTTCCCCCATTGTAATGGGGACAAACATAATTGGACATTTGATCGACAGGCAGTTTCATTGCCAATTGAGGCCTGTTCCCTCGTTATTTCATGACAAATGAAGTAGACATAATGCTCTACGTTTACCCAAAGTATTCACTCACCCATCCAAATCATTCAATTCAGGTGTCCCAATCACTTCCATGGCCACAGGTGTGCAAAATCAAGCACTTAGGCATGCAGACAGATTCCAGAGCGGTACTGTGATTGGATGCCACCTGTGCAGTTGTGAAATTTCCTCAGTACTAAATATTCCACAGTCAACTTTTGGTGGTATTTTAACCACTAAAAGCGAAAGCGTTTGGGAAGCCTAAAGTAGTAGGCCACGTAAAATCAGAGAGTGGGGTCAGCAGATGCTGAGGTGCATAGTACACAGAGGTTTCTGCAGAGTCAATCACTACAGACATTTAAACTTCATGTGTTCTTTAGAATAAATCAAGAACAGCGCATAGAGAGCTTGATGGAATGGGTTTTCATGGTCGAGGAGCTGCATTCGAGTCTTACATCACTAAGTCCAATGCAAAGTGTGGAATGCAACAGTGTAGAGCACCCCACCACTGGACTCAGATCAGTAGAGACTGGCAATCTGATGGACAAGCATGGGTTTGGCCATTGCCAGGTGAACGGTAGTCATCTAACTGCACTGTGTCAAGTGTGAGGTTTGGTGGAGGGGGAATTATGGTGTGGGATTGTTCCAGTGAAGGAACTCTTAATTTCTCAGTGTCTCAAGACATTCTGGACAATTTCATGCTAACAGCTTTGTGGGAACAGTTTGGGAACGGCCCCTTCCTATCTGCACACCACCCGCACTAGTGCACAAAGCAAAGTCCATAAAGACATGGATGAGAGAGTTTGGTGTGGAAGAACTTGAACGGCCTGCACAGAATCCTGACCTAAAATCAAGAGAATACCTTTGGTATAACGAGCCAGGCCATCTCGCCCAACATCAGTGTCTGACCTCACAAATGCACTACTGGAAGAATGGTCAACAAGTCCCATAAACACACTCTTAAACCTTGTAGAAAGCCTTCCCAAGAGTTTCAAAGCCATTATAGCTGCAAATGGTAGGCTGACATTATATTAAACGCTATGGATGAAGAATGGGACGTGGCTCAATTTCATATATGTGTAAAGGTAGAAGATGAAACACTTTTGTAATATAGTGCATCTGAACATGATTCAAGTGTTGGATTTGTGTTTCATAGCTTTTAATTGTAATTTGAAATATGGGAAGCCATCATTAGCCTGCAAAAAAAACCCCACAAACCCTAAAACCCAAGAGAGATAAGAAGAACTTCAGGATTGGCCAAATCAACAATAAGGTTCATTCTTAAAAAGAATGAATGCATTGAGTAGCTCAGCAACACTAAAAGGCCTGAAAGACCACAGAAGAAAAATAAAGTGAATGATAGGATTATTTAAGTGCTTAAGAAAACATCTAGCCAATAGGACTTGAAGAGGCAAGCGTCTCAACCAACCAAAAGACGCCCTCATGAACGTAAATACAGAGAGTTTGCATGGTGCAAACCACTGGTTACACTCAGAACAAGATTATACTCAAAGCACGCTGCAAAAGCAAACCAAGAGTTTAAGGCAAAACTGCAGCTAGCATCCTGAAGAAAAAAATGCTTGGAGTGTGGTGTGTTAATAAAAGATACTGAACATGTTACCATTTATTCAGAGGCTTATAACCACAAATCATTTTGACCATTTTCTCATGTGTGGTGTTAAAAATGCAAAAATAACTAGACATCATGGGTTTTCCAATGCACAAGGCTGAGTACTTACAGGTGTTTTTATTGTAGACTTTCAGATGTACACATCATAAGTTAAACAGTGGAATTAAGACTTCTAGTGAAAGCCTAGTTTCAGCATCCTAAATACTAAATAACTTGAACTGGGTCATCTTCGCAGAATATCTTTACAAAGCCCTTACAAACATGGGTGGAGCAATAAACAAAGATATAAAAAAGATACTGTAAATTCAGACATTACCGACAAGACATTTTTTAATAAACCTTTCCATAACTAGGCAGAGGCTCAAGCTGCTAGGAGGAAACAAGAATAGTGTCTTATACAATTAATTTGAACACATAAGACCTTAAAACTCGCAATGACCAACATATCAAAAACTCAATACATATTCAAAACCAAGACTTCAGTCTTTGGCCTAAATGCGCCTATTGCTCCCCGAGCAGGCAGTGCGCCACAGTTGTGTCTAATGGCTAAAGGTCAGACCACCAGGCACTCACCAGCATCACCTCCACCAGACCTGGCTCCAGGGTGGTGCTCCAGTATCCCATCCCTGGTAAGGTAACTGGGTCTCTGTTGCTCCCTACCTATAACCCATTTACCTTGGGAGACCCTACCACGGGGAAGTTACCTTTGTAACTCCGTGGGTTACTCAGGCACCAACTCATACCATAGCAGTATCTGCATGGGGGAGAGAGACGAGAGTTTGTTTTGAAATCCAGGAAATAAGTTGAGCAAGAAACCACAAGACCAAACAAACCACAAAGTACCATGGCAGCAGTAGCTGAAAAACAGCAGTGGAGTCTAATACAAACGTGCATTAGGATTCACCACAAAGATTACTGAAAATTATAAGCATCTTGTGACCCTTCACACCTTCTCAGAGGTCTGTAACACAAAGGATTTATTTTAGCCCTGATTCCCAGTGTTATGAGGGTTACACTTTATTGTTTCATTACCATAATGACTTATTCTGTGGATCCAGCTGCTTCATGTAGGTCATGTTCGAGTCACGAGAAACACGCATGAAACCACCTACAGGCCAGTGTTTCAGAGAACAGCATGATACCTCCTGGGAGATCCCTCAGATATCAGTGTGCAGACAACATAAGGGTCCAGTTGTTAGAATCTAAAGTTAGTGTGTCCCTGATGGAGCGCGGTAAGGAAAGGAGATTTTTATTACTTGCATTTTTCTCCTCCTTTGAAAGCAATATTCTTATAAGGCACCTCCTTACTCGCCGCTAGAAAGTTTAACACAGCTGAGGTTGCAGCTGAAACTATGTAGCTTGCATGCCATGAGAAAAAAAACACAATTTAAAAGAACATAAACCTGTAATTCTTCTTAGGTCTTAGTCTTACTCACCAGAATTTATAGCTATATACTAAGCAACTTACAGTACTATGCTTTAGCAAATAGTTGGGTTTAAATAGACTAATACTTAGAGCACTGTTCCAGTTAAACACATTCATACAGTGTTGATTACCAAAGGAAAGCTTAAATACTGTATTACACTGCTGTATTACACGGCTGAATGGCTCGTATTCATGCTTGGGAAAGCTTACAGTTTCTCATCCAGGTGATAACCACATTGGTGTAACATTAGGGTAAGTGAACCAGGTTTGTCAAGCGTTGTAGTACAGGCCCCAGGTGACAGGGACAAACACGTAACAAGAAGCTAACTCACATACACTACGTTGAACTAATATGTAAGGTTAACTTTTGTTAAGACACATTTAACTACATAACTGGACACCAGGAGCCAAGATAAAGGGCACAGGTGTTTTATAGTCTGGCCACGATGAGGATGTTGGTTAGGGGAGGAATCAGAACTGAGGCTGTGTTAACTAATACTAGTCATGGTAGTTTACCTGCACCATTCGTTCATTTCACTACATAAATGTGGAGCTGCACAGCAATCCCAATAACAGGATTTAAAGGGTGTTTAAAATTGGAAAAAAGTCACCACAATAACATTTTAAAAGTAGTTTGTACAGTGCACATAAAAGATAAACATAAATCTTTTAGGACAGTTTTTAAAAAGTCACAATTTGCAGCTTGACCTTGTCTAATTAACAGAATAACAGAATAATTAATCAACAGCCTTCAGACTGTATAGCTTCTGTATAGATAGATAGATAGATAGATAGATAGATAGATTACCACAAAAAGACAACTAAAGGTTTCGGGTAGATGACAGAAAAAAGAATTTGCTCTGATCACATAAGTGAAGCAAAATCTGTGGAGCAGTGTGGGGAAATCTAATTACAGTCTTTTAAAAATGGACACATGCCCCCCAGTGCTATCAGTCAGAACACCGGTTTACAGTAGTCCAAGTTGTGGAAGGAAGTCATGCATCGTGGAATCACATCACTCAGCCTGATACCAGGAGTAAAGGATGTGGTAAAAACCTACAGCTCGGCAACTGCGCCTTCAAAATAAACCACTATTCGACTGGCTTCGGGACGCAAATGCCAAATGTCTTTACATTTGTGTAATAATAAACCACTATTAGAGTCGCTATGAATTAAGAGAGACAGAAAACCTTTTGGAGTTGTCTTATCTGGTGTAAAATACAAATCTGGCAAATCAAACATTGCGAATAAGGGAGCGACTGAAAGTAGCTTTTAGAAGTGCAAAAATAGTATATAATTTGAATCAAATTAAAGTTGTAAAACTCCCGTTCATAATTTATCTAACTTTACCTAGCCGTGTTAAACGCCTGTTTTGTGTGGCCGTTACAACAGTTACGTGTGCTTTAACTTGAAAGCAACTGCCGGAAGTTGAGTCTTCTGTTTGGGCTAGCTTGACGCCGTCGTAAGAGTAGATGGAGGTGAAATTTCTCGCTGGAAATCGATCGACAGCGGACAGTTCACAGTGTCACTCACACCGCGTAAGCATGTCACCATGTACGGTGTCTTTTTGACGGTGAAGCGGGATCGTTTCCATGATGGCGACCACCGCAGTTCGGGCCAGTGTGAAAACTTGAGGAGAAAAGTTTGAGCACGGAACAGGAGTCTTTTTCTGAGACTTTCTCTGTTGTTACTGGCGTAATAAAAAAAAAACTAACATGGCATACTCAACTTTCGTTTCGTTTTGGGCATTTGCTTTGAGTTTGTACTTCGGCGTGTCCTATTGTTACTTTTCCATACCGCTGAAAATATACCCAGGGAAGTACAACGTCTCATCGGATGTGAATTTGACGTCTCTTCGGAGAGTAGCGTTAAAGTCTGATGGAAGCGGCCTCTCTCTGGCCTCTGATCCCACCGGTACCGTGAACTTTCTGGACATGGTGAATAATTTGCAAGGAGACTCTGGGAGAGGCTACTACATAGAAATGTCAATCGGTACTCCTGGTCAAAAGGTAATGTAGCTCCTGAGCTCCTGTCTTTTTTTAACTCTCTGAAATATTTTTTACGTTTCTCATTTAGACTTAAACGCACCACTTGTGTCAGCTTTCCACTTTAATCACTGTATTTGCGCTGTGTTGTGTGTGGTGTGTGTTTGTGTTTATTTATTTTTTCCTGGATGCATTTGTAGTGCGTTTACTGTGTATGTGTGAATAGGGGCTGGTCCATCCACCATGTGATCCAGTGGTCAGAAGGTGGGCTGGGTGTGTTTGTTTTGACTCAGGGCCATGGATACCCATCTATACAGCACTGTGTATTTAAATATGCTTTTAAATGTCTGTGTAGGTCATCTTGAACGTTTGAAAAAATAAGGCAACAGACTAGATCTCTATTACCCAAAAGGCTCCTTCATTTCTAAAAAAAAAAAAAAAAGAAGAAGAAGAAGTCAGGTATTTAATCCCCAGTGGAGGGTTGCCCCCTTTGGAAGTGGTCCTCAGGGTCCCTGATCCACTTGGTCATGCGAGTCGTCACATGAGCCAAGGTGGGAAGGGTGAAACTACTGTGAGACCTCACCCCACCACATCATGTGACCTGTTGAGGTCACCTGATGGAAGGTGTGAGTGGAGATGAAGCCTTTATCGTAGGTGGATGATAGCTGGTGTCGTAAGCCAGCACCAATGTTCAATCACTGACTCGTTTAACAGCCATATTTTTTTCAAGCTATTAAGTCTATACTTCAAAATATGAGGTTTAAATTTACCCCTGCAGCAGAGGGTCATGGGAAGATATGTCTAGTACATTCTTACTTTTAGGCTCGCCTGGGACCATGGAGGAAGGATAATATAACTGTGGGGGTGCTACAGCCTCATTATAGCCTAGGGGTCTGTAGACTAAACCCCCAACACCAACACTCTTTCTCTGACTCACATGCACTCACATGATGCTGCCTGCGAGGACCAGTGTTTCTTAGCAGGCAGCTGACAGGGATTACCAGGCTCCCAGGCAGCAGAGAGCACCCCGAGAGTTGTACAAAATAGCACTTGCTCTACAGCAGGGATATTCGTTGGCTGCTATTCTTTTGGTTGCAGAACTTGGAAATGCGTACGTGTAATTTATTAGAACGTCATTTTTATACTGCTTGTTATGTAAAGCGCCTAACAAGATCATATTAATAATTGAGGAGGACTAAATCTGGGTGAGCTGGAGCTCCCGTCACTATTAAAAATACATGAGGCTTTAAGGGTGGCAGCGATTTGCCTTTGTGTTGTAAAGTAGTTGTCTTTGAATTGGAGCTTAAAGCAAAGGTGAATTATCTCATTAGTAAGTTGACCTGTTGCCCCGGGGCATCTCGAGTTAAACAGATCAGAGCTTTTAAGACTCTTGGGCGGCACATCTCAGTTTCTCAGGCTCACAGAGGCTTATCTGTGCTACCTGCCATGTCGCTGAGGATAACATTGCAGCACTTGCCAGAGTACACTTCCCACACTTTCTTATTATCAAGTCACAGTGTTGTATGCTTAATGACTTCTGTCCTAATAGAAAAGAACACTTTATAGTGTTCCCCAAAGAAGAAAATTCCCCTTTACCTTTATTACTTATCATTATTCAACAGGTAGATGTATAACAACAGATTATCAATCATAAAAGTCTGTCAGTTAAGCAAATGTCATCAATGCATTACCACTGGAACTAAGATTACTATTCAATTATATTCAGCATATTGGTATTTTAAATATGTTTCTCTATTGGGAGGAGTATGTATGTGTCAGTGGTGGCTCACCTTTACAAAACAGTAAATCAGAAAGGGCGCAGTCTTTATGATGGTTTTTATTACAGCTGTGTGTTTCCTACTTTGTCAGAAAACTTGCTTTCTGTGCAGAGAACATTCACAAAAAGTTAATGACATGTTTAGGGGTTTGGCTATTGCCATTTAATTTTTTGTTTCTTTGTTTTTTGTTGAATTGTTCACATTTGGGTGAGATTATGGAGTGTTTTTTTAAGGCTAGCTCGCTTGTTTAGCAGGGTGGATCCATATTGCTGCATCAAGCATGAAAGCTGAACTTGATACAGATACCTGCTAAACAGCCATTTTTATTATTTGTTTGCGTTTAAAGTCGTTCTTGCAAAAAATCCAGGATGTATATATTATGGGTGTGTGAACAGAATTGTAGGCTCAGACTTCTGTAATTGTTTGGTTTATGATGTACAGTAAAGATAGAGGAAGCTTCACCTCTTGATCTTCTGGTCTTTTATGTCCCTGTCCTGTCCGTAATTATAGTGAAACCTTGCCAGCAGAGAGCCATCTGCTTTGGTTCAGATTGTTTATGCGGTGGCAAAATGTCGTGTAACTCAATACTATTGAGTTATACTCTCAATATTATTCTAACTAGAAGATGATGTGATTACAGGGCCGCGGTGTTCAATGAGGCACTATTCAAATCAGCCACTAATTGCGGCATCTGTTAGCATGTGGCACACACAGGCTGAGTGTTGGCTGGAGAGCCTCACATCTGCTAATTGGTACAAACAGGTAGCAGATGCACGCTGCCTCCATGGAGCTACCGCCAATTAGACGGTGAACGCTCAACTGCAGACTGCCTCAGCAGGGGAAGAGACTTGCCTGAAGCTCAGAAGCTCGACAAAGGGAGGATAGTGTGACTAGTAAAAAGATAGGTGGTGTGGGGATAAGGAACTGCCCTTGCTTTCCCTTCTCGCTATTCTCCTTCACCACAGGATACCAGAATTTTCCAGTCAGGCCTGTTTGACTGGTTCAGGCCTTGTGTGAGTGGCCTGCTGCCATCTGCTAAGGTGGCAGAGGAGTTTTGGATGGCACAGTGACAGTGGTGGGACAGGAGCCAGCGCAATGAGGAGGAACTGATAAGCCCAGCTCAACAGGGGTTTCCCATGGCTGAGTGAACCAGTCGATAACATGTGGTTGATAATTACAGACCTGCTTTCATAAAGGCCAAATGAACCTGAGCATGCCGGTGGGATGTCAGCTACAAGGAAATGATTAAGAAAGTTTGCGCCCATAAGCAAACAGTGTAGCGTAATGGTCAACAAGCGTTTATCTGAAATGTAATTTAAGTAAACTACTGCCTGCTGTTGTGGTGTGCCTTAACGTAAAGGCAAACACAACGAGGCGACAGTCGATCGCCATGTGACATCATTAACGCTGTATAGAAGTCTTTCTTGCTGATTCATCAGGTGGTGTCGGGGCATTAGGTTTATGACCCCCGCCTCGGTGGCGAATGCTTGCCAGCGAGTGTTAACATGGCCACACCTGAGACATGAAGGTGACAGAAGTCTGCCGTTTATTTGTTCCTGCTCATTGACTTTATGCCTGGAAGACAACTTGATCTCAAGTGCTGTTAACTCGTCCCCACTGTTCACATGACACATACCAAACAACTGGTTAGGTCATACAGTCATGAAAGCAGCTTGAGGCTGTCGTGTTTGACTCTCAGATCACACATTCAGTGAACACTTACGTCCGAGGTTCATTGTTAATGACAAAGACCTTTCACACCAGTTTGTCCAACACTAGAATTGAACCAAAAGTAGTGCCGTTGCAACTTTATGTGTATCATTTCCTCTCGTGTGTGTTGCTAAAATAATGTTTACAGACGTTATTAAAAATGTGTAATTAATTTTAGCTGCAACCAAGCAGCGTTTTCTTCCTCCAAAGAAAATGTCCATTTACGGTCCTATATGAATCTTTCAGATGGGCACAAAACGCCCCTAAAAGAGATATAACCTTCTTTATGTTCGGCTATTTTTATGGCCTATTTCCCTTTCATTGTTTCCTCGAGAACTGTTGTGTAATTTACCTTTTGTGTTTTCATGCTGTGGGGAAATTTCTCGCATCTATCTTTCTCCCTGCTCCTATAATCATATCTGCAAACGAACTTTAATGTCTTTTTAAAGCTTAAAGGCTTGTGAATGCATCCCCCTGTGCTTGGCTGTCATTCTTTTTCTTTTTCTTTTTTTTTACCATGTGATTCTGGGGCCATGTAAGCGTCGGGGGGGGGGTAACAGATAGCTGGAGTGATTGTTAAAACAAACTGTGCCTTCTGTTTTCCAGCTGAACATCCTGGTGGATACAGGCAGCAGTAACTTTGCCGTGGCTGCAGCTCCACACCAATTCATTACTCATTACTTCAACACTGCACTGTGAGTGGCTGGAATACTGCCTGCTTGCATTTTGTAATAACTGTAGTATAACATAGTAAATACATTCAGTTTTTGTTATATATAGCTTTGTAACTGTTTACATATTCTGGGTTTTTTCTCCTGCTTTTAGTTCTAGTACCTACCGTTCAACCGGTCGCACTGTAGCTGTAAGGTACACCCAAGGCAACTGGGAAGGTGAGCTGGGAATCGACCGCGTCTCCATTCCCAGAGGCCCAAACGGGACCATCACCATCAACATCGCCGCCATCCTGTCTTCTGATGGCTTCTTCCTCCCTGGGATCAACTGGCAGGGCATCCTGGGATTGGCCTATCCTGTGCTGGCACGGGTACGGGAGATACTCATTTACAAGTTTGCTTAAAGTTATTAAGCAAAGTCATTGATTTCTGTCCAGTGTGACATTAACTAGTAAGAAGCTGTTTTACACTCTAATGAAAACAAAGACGACAATCAAAGGACAGACATTTTGGCACACTCATACATAAATTGTGGAAAAAAATGTGGATTTGATTTATTTCATTTGTGTTCTGTTCAACCATTTTCTTACACTTGTCCAACTCACGGTTGTGGGGGCCTGGAACCACTGTCATAGGGTGAAAGGTGTGGTATACTAGACAGATTGCCAGTCTATCACAGGATTAACACAGAGACACATTCAGGTCTACAGCCAGTTTAAAAATCGCCAGCTAACCTAACATGTATATCTTTGGACAGTGGGGGAAAAACAAAACGAAGTACCAGCTGGTGGATTTGAACCCAGAACCTTCTTGCTGTGAGGCAACAGTGCTACCAAAAGCACCACTGAGGTGCCCAATAAAAACATTGATTACTAAAATAACATAAACTAATTATATTGAGTGAATCCTCTGAGCTTGTTCGGACAGGCAACGTCATTCTCACTTACATGCCTCCCACTCCTCACGTCACATATCAAACACCCTTCCAATTTAGCAGTCTATTTAAGCTTCAAATCTTCTGACTTCTGCCCTGAGTCATTGCTGTTTTAACCCCTGGAACAGCCCCAGCATCCACCTGTGTTCTCCAGGGGATATATGCTCCTTACTCGTCAATTTCTTGGTATATCATATTTGCAGAATGTCATTTTTGGAGCACAAACACCATACTCTGAATTCTGTTTCTGTAATAAATGAATCATTGCAAAATGATTTGGCCAATTAAAATGCTGTTTTCCATGTATGTGGAATTAAACACAAACCTAAGGATGAGAGCAGAAGGAGGAAGCGAAACCTGAGAAATGTAGACATGCAGGTTTCATAAAGGGACTGTAACAGCAATGCATGGCTTCCTGCTCGCCTGCATTTCTGTTACACCACTGAATAACTTTGCAATTTAATCTTATCTGAATGTCGTCATCGACCTTTCACATGAAAGAAGAAAACTTGTTTGTGATATAATTAGAGGAGGGTGTGTTGTTCTTATAAAATGATGGGGTGAGGTTATGTTGTTTTTGCTGTATTTTGTCATCTCTTACTTCCATCTTCCCTTCCACCATAGATGTGAATTAATCTGTTTTCTTTTTTCAAAAGAAGAACTAAATCAAGTTGCTTTACCCAGTGTCAGCTTTTTTTAACAGATTAATCTCGTCTTAATGGGGCGTTAAAGACGTCAGCGCAAACTGCACAATACGTTCCTTCATTCTGCGCTGACTGCAGCAACCTTTGGGATCAAATGTCAGTGATTGTGGAGCCGATACGCTTACACTGACCACTTTGTGCTGTTGGTGACTCCTGAGTGTTGAGGTTGAAGTATCCTCCAGGCTGTTTGTCATGCATGACATGGTGACACTGTGGAGGAAAACAAGAGTGAACATATCACAGTCCAAACTGATGATACACCGCTATCACATAAAAACATATTTCAGCATTTCCATTCAATAGAGCTGATGTTTGAGGTGATTGATTTTCTACGATGTTGTGTTAAAAAGGAACTAAATGTGTGAAGCTTTTACAGTCTGTGTAGCTACACAAGCTAAAAGTATAAAATGCAAATGTAAAGGTTTCACTCGATCAACATTATTTAACACCGTCTCGTGTCTCTCCACCAGCCTGACTCGTCCGTGGAGCCCTTCTTCAACTCCGTGGTGAGACAGCTGGGAATTCCTGACATCTTTTCCCTCCAGATGTGTGGTGCTGGACTGTCAGCCAGCAGCACAACAGACACTACGGGCGGCAGTCTTGTGAGTAGTCAGAAGTAACAGCCCAGGGAGGAGTTTGATTAGATGAAAACATTGGTTTTAAACAGTCTTTATGTTTTGGATCTCTGTCTGAGATTTTGATAGCTTGTGTGTGTAACCAGCACCTTTTTATAAACATCATAGCTGATGTCCTTCATGTCACTGTGTTTCCACATTGGAAGGCCTTTCTACTTTGACTGGAGCTAATTAAGCTAAGATAGCATCCTGCTGAGAGCAAGTCTGTCGCTGTAATACTTTCGACCTTGGTGCCTCGCTCACCGCATCTCCATCATGTGACCCGCTGGTGCAGACAGATGGATAAGATGGCAGGGTGCTTGTGCGTGTATGTGTGTTTATTGACTGTGGTCTGTCAGAGTGTGGGCACAGGGATAAACATTTGCCAGAGTGTATTCTTGTTGGATATTTAATGTGGCACACTTGACCTGGTGATGATTGTGTGGTTTTATTCCTTCACAGTGGCGAAAGTTACTGCCCGAACGTCCGCTAAGAATGTTTTAGGCCACAAGTCATATGCTAAAAATGAGAGATTCTCACACAAGTCGGATACAGTGATGAAGCAACAACATTATATATCAAAGAGGTCAAAGGTCACAGGGATATCACAACATTCTGCGAAACACTTCTGACTAATATTGATTAGGATACTGAGGGAGAGACTGTATTTTAATCAGATCTAACTGTATCGGTATTTGTAACAGCTGATTTAAAAAAAGGTAAAAAGGGAGACGGTGGAAACACCGACACAGTTTTTCCACCAGAAGGCTCTCTGCCAATCCCTCTGTTAGCAACATGTTTGGAATGCCACAAACAAAAGCCGAGCAGAGTGTGAATGAGTACATAATAACTATCATAATGCACAAATAAGTACACATAACAAATGTTAGGGAAATCTGTTGTTTGTGTTTTGAGTGTTTGGAAAAAAAACTATTGGCCGATATGTCAGAATTAGATCACCAAGTACTGGTATTGTATCTGTCTTAAGAATCCTATTCCTATCAGGCTCTAATTTTAAGTTTAGTTAGATACTAAAGTGGTGATGCTAAACAGATATGTAAACTGCAACTTAGCTGATTTACTGAGGCAAATAAATAAAAGGTAGTAATTCTGGTTATCTTCTTCTCTTAGATAATGGGTGGGGCTGAACCAAGTCTGTATCGAGGCTCAGTGTGGTACACCCCTATAATAGAAGAGTGGTACTACCAGGTGGAGGTGTTGAAGCTGGAGGTGGGAGACCAGAATCTGAATCTGGACTGCAGAGAGGTAAAACTTCACTGTCTGAATTGTTTCTCTCACTGTCTGATCCTAACTCCACACTGCACTATTTCAAAGTAAACTGTAGCTTTGACTTGGAAGTTGACTCACAGCACTTGATTAACTGGCTGTGTCAAGGTTAAAACACTGAAATGTAAGAGAAGCTGAGTAGGAGTGCTCAGAGCAGTGTAATCCAGTTTGTCTGCTTGTGAAAGAACTTCCTCATTTTATATTCTTTTGTTTGCTCAAGGTCTTCCATAGGAGCCCGTTGCAGTGAGAACAAACCCTACCGCACGTCACTCTTTCTCTCTTTCTTTCAGTATAACATGGATAAAGCTATAGTCGACAGTGGGACGACTCTGCTGCGACTTCCTGTCAACGTCTTCAATGCATTGGTAGAAGCCATCACACGCAGCTCTCTGGTATGCTGCCTCCGCTCCACAGACAATGATGAAACATGTTGTCAGAGCAAAGATATGCAGGGGAGAATAGCACACACTCACTGTTCAAGGACGTAGTAGCTTTAAGTGGAGGGATCGAGGTTTTTTTTTTTTCCTGTTATAAAAATGTGTGTGTGTGTGTGTGTGTGTGTGTGCGTGCTCTATGCCTTTGTTTATTTACCGTTAGGCTTTGCACATTTCTCACCTTTTTGGAACTGCACACAAACAGTTCTCAAGGTTAATTTGAACTTGGAGGCAACATTTTCAATTAAAGCAGCCACATCCTTGCAGATGAATACAAAGTAGGAAAATGAAAGCAGAACATCAAAACTTGTTTTGGTGCTATGTTGACCTTCTTTCTCTGTCTTTATCCTTTTTATCCTTCGCACTGTCTCTTTTCTGTCTGTGTCAATTTTTTACTGTGACTGTCTTATTTTCTTTTTCTCTTTCCTCCCTTTTTTTTTTTGTAAAATTAGATCGAGGAGTTTTCTTCAGGGTTCTGGGAAGGCACCAAGTTAGCATGCTGGATGAAGGGAGAGAACCCCTGGAGGTTTTTCCCTAAGTTGTCCATCTACTTGAGGGCCACGAACACCAGCGAGTCGTTCCGCATCACCATTCTGCCTCAGGTGCCAGGCACATATATAATCATTATAATCATTCCTTCTGTAGAGCTTCTATCAAACAAAGACAAACTCATCTCATCCTCATTTCTTGTCATCTCACAGCTTTACATCCAGCCAGTCACGGACGTTGACGGCACGCTGGACTGCTTCCGTTTCGGGGTGTCGTCGTCAACAAATGGCATGGTGATCGGCGCCACTGTTATGGAAGGCTTCTACGTAGTGTTTGACCGCAGTCAGCGGAGACTTGGCTTCGCACTCAGCAGCTGTGCAGGTCAGGGTTCATACTGGTGCCACTTACTGCAGTTATATGTCTGTAAATATTTTGCTTTTTATGAGAAACTACAGCTGAAATACTAAAGTACAGAGTAAACCAGACGTCAGCTAATGATAACTTACTGACAGGAAAACTCCTAAAGTCAGCCTTTCAGGCTCCCTGACCAAGAGCTCAACAGTGTCCTGTTCACTGAGATCTAAACCTCAAAGGTTAAGCCTTCAGTGGCACTTCCTCATAGTTCTGTGGAAAAATGAACTTTGGCCAAGCCTCCCTCCCTAATACTAAAGTACAAAGTTCATTTTTGTTGTGTACTGAGCAAACACTTTCGTAGGCTGAAGGTTAAGGATGGAGGCTCATGACAGCTTTTATTGTCTAAGCAGGGCAGGTAAAATAAATAAGAAAGTTAAATGCCATTGTTTTTTTAAAAATACAAAAATGATACCTGAGCCCGCCATCGAAGACTACAAGCAGCAGTGTGCTTGATTAAAAAGCTGGGATAAAGTCTGGAGCCTGGCTGTTTAATGCTCTGTATGTGAGAACAAGAATTTCAAGACATATAAAATCATCCTGAAGCCAATGTAAAGATTATAAAATGGGAGTGACGTGAGTACGCTTGCTGCAATGTGTTAATGGTCTGTATCATTTGGAGGCATGAAAGAGATCATTTATCTAAGCAAATAAACAAGGCAATAATTGTGCATGAATAATTTCCTCCAGTTCCACCAAATTCAATTCAATTTTATTTTTATGGGCTAAATCACAACAACGGGAACCCTCAAAACGCTTTATATTGTAAGGTAAAGACTCTACAATAATACACCGAAAATCCCAGCAATCAAATGACCCCATTTGAGCAAGCTCTTGGTGACAGTGGCAAGGAGAAACTCCCATTTAACAGGAAGAAACCTCAAGCAGAACCAGGAGGGCAGCCATCTGCCATGACCAGTTGGCCAAAGAGACCATATTTAGCCATTTCTAAATGTTCCTTAAACGAGGAAAAACAGGAATGAAAAATAGATTTTGCACACTTTTAAAAGCAACAGTTGTTCAGTTAAATGTTTAAATGTTTAAAGCATTCATTTGCTCATTGTCAAGATAGCCTCAGCTAGCTCTCAGTTCAGCAAAAGCGCTCTTCACCTCTCTTTCCAGCTTTTCTCAAACATTAGCTCACAGTCACAGGTTAACTCTTTTAATTTGGCACTTGTTAAATTTGTATTGAATGAGAGCGTATGAGTGATGCTAACTTAATGCTGCTTTTTTGTTTTTATGAGATAATGTTATAAGACCTCTCTCATACGTCACTGCAGTGAGCGATGGGGTGGCTCTGTCAGAGATCGAGGGACCCTTCTCTGCAGCGGACGTGGCGGCCGACTGCTCTGGCGGCCCACTGAAGGAGCCTCTTGTGTGGATGATATCTTACGCCCTGATGGCAGTCTGCGCGTTGGCCCTTCTCATCCTGCTGCTCGTGCTCATCCTGCCCTGCAGATGCGGAAACCGGAACGGTGAGATCACGGACGAGTCCTCGCTGGTACGACACCGTATCAAATGACTGAGAGGGCAAAGTAGAGCGAACCCGGGGAAGGGACAGTCGGACAGCAAGCAGGGCGCCTCCACGAGAGGCCGCACCGACCAATGACACTCGACTTAGGATTTTTAGACTGGACTCATCAGCTTGGCCCACGGAGGCAGACGCACAGACAGATCAGCTGTCCCTCTTAAAGGGAAAAATCCCCAAAACAATTCTTTAAAAAAAACAGCTGTTGGTGGTGAATTTATATTTTCTTGTTGGTTTTTTTGTGGTCGTGGCCTCTCTTTGACGATGATAGTTTGCTAATGTTGCCTTAATCCACCTACACAGGCTGGTGGAGGCACTCAAATCATAACTGGGCTTGTTCTAATTAGAACTGCTAAAGGTATTCTGAGAAATCTAGAACTTCAATAACACTAGAAGGTGAACAAAATTATTAAAGCAGGTAATAAGTATACACAGACTAACCATCACAGCAGAAATCAAAGAACAGCTCAGCGGTGCAGACAATCACAACAACACTAATAACACTGACATCATCTCCATGCAAAAGGTGTTTTCTAGGTTTCTAAGCCTTATAAACCTGATCAAAAGTGCCTTTGTTTTTTTGTGGGGGAGGGGGGGGGGGTGTTCAATCTAATGCCAACAACGGGATCTATTTCTTGGATCTATTTTGAAGTTTTCCACTCGTCTGTGGAGTCAAATGATTACCCAGAGATATTACATAAAAAAAATAAACTAATTAAACTAAAGCTGCTCACTGGTAATAGGAAGAATATGAAAAGTTATACTCATGTTTACAGCGCCTGTAGTGCCTTTGTGGTCTTGGCTCTCTGCTAGAACAGTATCAGCAGTTTGGGACTTACTCTGCTGAATTGCACTTCCAAAGTCGATCAAAGTGTTATATAAAACGAAAGATCAATATTTCTCCTTCTGTAATGTAGTTTATTATTTTAATGTAGTTATACCGATTCTGTATACCCTCAGCTTTATATTTAAGTCTCTTTGAATGTGATTGTATCATCATTATTATTATTATTATTATTATTATTGTAATTATAATTATAATTATAATTATTCCAGATCTTTGCTTTCTGAGACTAGAAGTCAAAGGGTGTTTATACTGCACATTTTATACAAATCATATACAGAAACACTTCAGCATTGATTTCCTTTGTTACTTGTGGGCTTCAGTTAACGTTCTAGCAAAGCAGACTTTCCTGTTAGCCGTAAAAAAAAGAGATAAAGAATCGACTTATTGAATGTCATTTTGCAGTCTCTTCGCACCAGTGACATAAGGTCCATACACAGTCCACAGAAGATGCTGCGCCACAGTTCATTCAGCCTCATTCAGCTTCCTGTAATCTGACCCAAGCTGCACTAACGTGTCACAGTCTGCCAAAATGTCAATTTGTGAAACTGTTTCACTAAAAGTACACTTGAATCTAAAACTGCTCGCTTATTTATGAGTGTATTTTTTTTTCTGTGCCAAAAATTGTAAACTGTGTTGTAAATAAAACAACTTGTGACAAATCAAAGACATAATCGTTTTTAAATCATTTTTAGTTCTTTTTGGGGGGAAAATACAGCAAAATAAAACGTACTTAAATGTAATTACACAGTTTATAATAAACAAAGTAATTTCAAAAAGTAACAAATTATGAAAAAGAAAATCGCAATAATTCAATGTGAGTTTTTCTCTGTATACGTGTCGGGTTGATCGTCTTTGCTCCTGTGATCAGTGGTCTTGATACCTCTAAACAGAAAGAAGTGCAATTCATCTGGTTGTGTTTGAACATTATCTGCATGTAAGTTGATAAAGCTAATAGCAAATATTTTTATGCTAACACAAAAGGCCAAGATGAATATAATTACTTCATAATCGTCACAATATTAGAGCTGTAACAGTCTTGATTAATGGTTAAATGTCTCTCAATGTAGTCTTGAGCCTCTCTTCATTTCTGCTTAATTTGCCAAAACACATGTAAACATAAATAGAAATACAGTAGATAAGGTAAAAAACAGAGTTTGTACAATTCTAACAAGCTTGAAAGTTAATGTATGTCACCACCTTTACCCAGTTTTAACACCGAGTAAAGACTAGATCTTTTTTTTGTATGTCCTGCTGCATAAAACCTTTAACAAAAGGCTGTACTTTATTTTCTAAAAAGCTGTGACTGCCTACAGCTGTTTTTCCTTTATTTAAGAAAAGAATAAGAAGCAGTGTCATTGTGGTATTTAAAAAAAGCTGTGTCATCAGACTCGTGCTCTGGCTTCCTCAAAGTGCCTTGCTCAATTCATGACACAAATGTTGAGAACCACGAGTCAAATGTTCAATAAGCTTAATGCTACTTGATGTAAGTGTTGCTAAGCATACGGCTGAAACGTACACTGATACAAATGATTGATTAGAATAACTCTTAGTTGCCACTATATGAGCTCATCATTTGCAGAGGGACCTGTTGCTAGTTTCACAAGTTTCACAAGGTAAGCTGTGCTTGGTCATTTTGATCAATATTGAAACAAACAAAACCAAATTCTGAAAGTAGCATCAGAGAGCCTTCGCTATTTTTTGCATTTAGTTGGTTTACTGCAGCTCATTCACTAGCTGAGACAACATCCTCATGTAGGTTTGGTTTTTCTAGTAGATAATTGCAGATTGCATGAGCATGAATTGAGGCTGCTGTTTGGGGGAAGGCCTGAGAGGGGATTCCCGTGTTGGGCATATCACCATGTGCTAATGAGAAGTGAATGAAGTGAAAAAGGGAGGAAGTGTGGGGCATGAAAATGGGAACAAATAGTTTGAAATGCAAGGGGGGGTGGGGTCATTTATAGACAGAGAGCTGGGGGGGCTGTGAAATTCAGATTTCTATTTCCCTCCCAGGTTTGTGAGCCTGAGATGTTCTGAGAGAGAAAGGGGGAGTCTCAGACCTGACCTGAAACACAGACATATACTGTGTCACCCTCCCCAAGACCTTCAGTGTCTACATGCAATTTAAAATTGAGAAGTGGGCACCGACACCAGAGGTGAGGCTGAATGAACAGACCTCCCTCTGGACGCTGTTCAGTGTGCCCACCCCCAAGGCCCTATATGTATGTGTCATGAAAGTAATGAGAGTGTCTAAGTTGTGGAGGAAAACTAAGGTACAGGCAGCCATGAGGGGGGGAGAGAAGGAGGGCCTCCCCTGCACCTCAGTGACACACCTGCATCCCAAGCCCCTGTGTGTGTGGAGGGGGGAGGAGGAGCCAGCTTTCTCATTGACCACCAAGGATGCTTAGGCCCATACAGCCCGCAGCCCATGGCTGCAGCACCAATAAGGCCCAGGAGCCCAGGGTGACCCGTCCGACCACCCAACTCTTTTTGTCTCTTTTAGCTTGGTGCTGTTTTTATGCTTATATGATTCACAACACAGTCTTCAGTGGCTTAACAAAATAAAAACATTGCTCTGAAAATGATCAAGTACAAGTAATGGAGTCTAAATGAGTGAAAAAGCAGCCAATGTCCAAAGAAAAACCTTTAAAAACCTTCAGAAATCCTGGAGAACTATTGATCAAGACCACTTTATAAAAAGTAAGAAACACAAGAAAGTATGCTCACACTTTGGAAGCAAAATATGAAGAGATGAGGAGAGGATCAAGACTTTTGCACAGTACTTTGTTTGAATTTTTGTTCCTTCTTTACAGGAAAAAAAAGAGCTTTGTAATCCTCCGCAGATGATAAAGGCGAAGGAGACCAAAGACAATGAAACATAATGTCAGGGCATGGATTAACCTTTTGGCTTGTCAAACACTCGAACAAATACGATTAATCACACACAACACTCATATTAATATCCTAACTTGGCGACAAGGCCCTGCTGTGATTCAGACATACGGTGTTTATCATTACATCCAGCCTCCAGGTCAAGCTGTACAACTCAGAGCACCAGATGGGTAAACCGTCTTATAACATCTGGTACTCCAAAGAGATTAAATCAAAGGTACATAAAGTGCATGAAATCACACAGCGTGAAGTTAAATTTGACTTTTAATCAAAGTCTAATCTTTCTTTATATTTTACACTTGGCCTGTTCATGAGTGCCATTACAAAATCTCAAAATGACTGAACCTTCATCTGACGGTGGATCCAGTCCACGAAGTATGTGACGTTGCCGTAAACACCCGGTGCATCCTGCCCAGCGCAGTGTTCCCCCCAAATGCTGTCACCTATGAGCCACCATACTCCATCCATCAGGGACACCAGAGGGCCGCCGCCGTCAGCCTGAGACACAGTTCAGGAACAAACAAAGGGCAATACTGACTTACAGTGACTTTGAGAGGCTACATGAGGACTTTTGAGGACAGTTTTAGGTCTTTCATGGATTTCTGAGGTCAGTGAAAAAGCTCTAAATCATCCAAATAAAAGGGGATATAATAGTCAGCTGCTTCCTCTGGGCTCTAACTGTACATTCACTGCTGACTGTATAAGTGGTTTGTTACCAGGCACTAAAACGAACAGTTTAATTAAAACGGTTGCTGCACACAGAACATAGTGCTGGACTTGTTTGAGAGCTCCGCAAAAGCAGTTACATAAGAGCATGAAAATGTTTTGGATTCTTTGATGAACAAAAACTGCTTTTATGCGGCGGTCTGTTTGGACTGGCTGAACTGCAAACACTATTGGAGCGCATTGTTCTGAGTCTGCATTCAGAGACTCCATTCCCACTAAAACTGAAGCATTGTAACCTCGAGGTGGGTCACACTGTGGACCTCTGACACTCAAGGACACTACACAGCTAAACTGATTATCTATTAGTAATTAAACTTCTTTTTTTCTTCACATGACAACATTTATCTTATATGGCACACACCGCCTCCTGCTTGCATGTCTCTGGCACAAATCATATCCTGGGATATCCTGTTCGTGTAGGCGATGAAACTGTTGCACTCTACAGCATCTATGAGAGACACCTGAGCCTCCATCAGGTATGGAAATCCAGAGTCTGTCAAAAATAAATAAATAAATACATAAATTAATATATAAAATAACGCTCACACACTCTCCTCTGCGTTCAATCACTTGACAATGAGTGCAGGACTTTGATGCCATCTAGTGGTAGCAGGCGGCAATGAGCACCAATACTGATTCACTTACACGTTCAACTACAGCTGCCTCACCATTTGCTCTGTGACCAAATCGTGTTCTCCAGCACTTCTGATGAGCAGTGACTTTCAGGCCCACGTTTGGGAGGCACACGGGTCCGATGTTCCTGGAGCCTATAGAGGAGTAAACATCTCTGCTGTTACGTGTTTAACACAAGACGAGCTGCTGCTGTTAACAATGGTGTCAATGTGTGCACTCTTACAGCCTCTCTGTACACAGACTGCCACTGTGTGAACAGCTTATTCACACAGAGGGTTATACACTCAGCTGACAGCTTGCTAGTTTGCTAAATGTAACGCTTACTGAAGTAACAGTCCCAAATGCATCCACTGAGGATGTGCATCTTCCAAAATGTCAACAGGTCTCCGAAACCCTTCAACAAAAGTTATTTAAAACTTCTATGGATGCACTTTTAGCAAGAATGCCTTATCCTAAAATATATTGTGCCATGACTGGCTAACAATGCCTGGTTAAGACTTCTGGTTGAGATTAAGGAACTGGGGGGAAAAGACTACTGATTAAAACGTGTTAATATGGGATTAACTTTGCTGAGTCCGGCTTAGATTTATGCAGTAAATCTGTGGCTGTAAATCTGTATAAGACAAGATAAGATATACTTTACTTATCCCAAAGTGGGAATGCAGCAACTCAAGATTACAAACAGCCTAAAAGTAGAATGAATATAAACACAAGCACAATAACATCATAATATACAATCTGGCAAAACAGAGATATCAAGATAAAACTACTGTAAAGAAGCTAAGGAGACTCATTGGCCACTTTATTAGGTACACATTTCAGCTGCTTGTTAAAGCAAATATCTGAATCATATGATATATCTGGGTCATATGACAGCAACCCAATGCAGTTAGGCATGCAAATGTGACAGGCTGCTGAAGTTTGAACTGAACGGAGAATGGGGATTTAATAGGTGATTTAGGGACTTTGGACACGAGAGTTAACTCATATTACTCGTTACAATCAAATTATGCAGAAGAGCATCTCTGAATGTGCAGTACATCGAACCTTGAAGCAGGCGGCCAGCAGCAGAGGGTCACACGGTCAGCAATTGACAGGAAACAGAGGCTACAGTTTGCACCTGCTCAACAAAATCAGGCAGTAGAAATGTTGCATGGTCTGATGTGTGCCAACATTCAAATAGCAGGGTCAGATATTTTCCTTTAAACCAGGGGTATTAAACATGAGGCCCAGGGACCAGATTCGGCCCAGGATTGACCTCAATCCGGCCTGCTGGATGGTGTTGGGAAAAGGAGGAAATAAATGTGGGAATTTTAACTGTATTTTCACAAGTTTTACAGCTTTAATAAAAAACCTCCCTCATGGCCAATCAACAATACACCAAAGTAATTAGCTAATTGATTTCTGTAACTTTATACATTTATTCTTACAATTTAAGCCCATGCTGACAGATTTTTTTTAGTTTACTAAAGCAGTATTTCTTCACCATGTAAAAAAAAACTGAGAAATAATGTTGAAATCACTTTTTTTTGTCCTATATTAGGGTATCTCATTTATTAAATGTGTCTGTAAAATTTTTGCACTTACAGAAATCAGATAAGATGAAAGTGGGCTGTATGTGGGCCACAATATAAAAGACTGGTTTCTTGAACATGGCAGTGAGTTCACTGAACTCAAATGATCTCCACAGTCACCACATCTCAGTCCAACAGAGCACATCTGGGATGTGGTGGAACAGGAGATTTTTATCATGAATGTGAGGTCAACAAATCTGCAGCAGCTGTGTGACGCTGTCATGTCAACATGGACCAAAACCTCTGAGGAATGGTTCCAGCACCTTGTTGAATCTGTGCCATCAAGAATTAAGACAGTTTTGAAGGTAACAGGGAGTCTAACCCAGTACTAGCAAGGTGCACCTAATAGAGTGGCCAGTGAGTGTAAAGTGGGGAAATAAAAAATTTAAAATCTAAATAAAATACATGTGAATGTAAAAAAAAAAAAAAAAAAAGTAATATATTAAATAATAATTAATAACTTCAAATAACTAAAAGGTGATTATAATAATGTAATGAAGGGGCTCATCATAAGCACCTGTTATGTCCAAAGGTTGGGAGAGCCTCATAAGAGCGATGTCATTTTTCAGGGTCTGGCTGTTGTAGCCCTCATGAGTTATAATGCGACGCACCGAGTAAGCAGGGTTAAACAGAGGGCCTAATGGATCCACTATCCCAGCATACACTGCCCAGTCTGCAGGACTGGTGGCCCTGCAAAGGTGGGGGGGTGACCAGCAGAGATTTCATTAATGCTGGATCAAACCACGGTTACTGAAGGGTGGTGAAGGTGAAGGTGGAGGACTCACCAGGTCACACACTGAGCGGCAGTGACTATCCAGTAGGGGGAGATGATGGCTCCTCCACAGCGGTGAGAGCCGGCAACCTGGAGGCTGACTTGCCACGGCCACGACCCCAGGGAGGCCAGCTGTCCTGCAGAGGCCCTGCTGGAGTTCACCCTGCTTCCACAATCTGAAAAAGGAGGCTGCTGTTAGAGCATTCTACAGCTACAGCCTTTCAGTGAGACAAAACTCAACAACACACTAAAAAAACATTGTGATTACGAGGCAGAGCCTTCAGCTATCCTCAACTATGGAAACAACTCCCAGATTGGATGCAGGAGACAGACAACCTCCCGCTTTTAATATTAGGCTAAAAATTTTCTTTTTGATATGCTGGATGCACTCCACTATTACATTAAATCATCAGTAATTAGCAACTTTTGGTTCTCGCTATACTTTGCCTGTCTTGTCTCTCTCTGCTCTCTTCTCTTTTGCTTTATCCCCAAACTGAGCCTTGTTCTGCCAGAGGTTTCTTCCTGCTAACAGTGACTTCTTCGTTCCCACTGTCGCTCTCACTGAGGTTTGATATTGTAGAGACCCTACACTATTAGAAAGAAACCTCAGCTAACACACCGCTTTCTGTGATCCAGCACATGGTGACAGTGGGAAGGAAAAACTCCCTTTTAACAGGAATAAACCTTTATGTGCTTGTAATTCACTTGCCAGGTGAAAGGTTGCTGGTTTGTTTCCAGCTGGAGTCACAAATCCCCTTTTGGGTTGGGTATAAGAGGGTTTACCTTATAATATAAAGCACCTTGAGGTAATTGTTGTTGTGATTTGGTTCATTTCTAAGAAAGTATAAAGACATACCAGTACAGTGCAATGTCACCACCATGTTGTTAGGACATGTACTTCTAACGATGGGAGGAAAAAAGACATTTGGAATGAAATCAGGTTAATATTATATCAATATTAGCATTTTGACACAGGTTTATCATTACCAGCTCACTCACTGTAGGGCAAGTTGTTGCAGTATGGATGCCTGAGGGTTGAACTTAGACTTCACTGGTAAGAATCCATCGTTAGCATCAGCCCTTTGCTGGCCTGATTTAAAATACGTGCCCCTGTCAAAGCACAAATTGTAAAAAAAAATTGAGCATCGCTTGAAAATCATTCACAGAGCAGCTTTTGTTTCATCTCGGGGTGAACTAGCTGAGCATCTCACCTGCTGTATCCGATGCTCTGGCAGCTCGCTCTGCCCTTCTCCTCGGTCCAGCCATGAGAACAAACAGATTTCCAGGCTTTACTCTGAGTAGATCTGAAGCAGGAAACTGGAGCCGTGCAGCCTCACTGGGCACAAACAGCAAACACAAGCGATGACTTGGCATTTTGTCACAAGTGGAAAGTGGGTGAAGAGGCAGCCAGTTGAGAGTGAAGCACACAAAGGACTGGCAGTTAACAAGGAAAGATAAATGCTTCAGTCTACATATTATCTCATTATCTCATCATGAGGAATATGGATGATTCCAGAAAAAACAAACCTATAAAAGCATCAAACTGTTCCATTGTATAAACTCTGACCTTGTTTTCAAAGATTGGAAATCCAGAGGAACAGAGTTAACTTTCTGGGATTCTCTCACCTTCTTTTATTGAGCGTGCATGAAGATAACAACTAATGAGGCTACCTGGGAACAGGTCAGCAGCAGCATCGGGTGTAAACAGAGCTTCACCACTCTGTGAAGAAGTATGGTTTTAGAGGATTTTGGGGGGGATTTCATCATCTATTGACCATAATTCAGAGAAGTCTCTGTAGGGTACAGAGTTGAAAGCTGGGTTTGACACCCCCAGGTGGCACTGCTTTAAAAGCAGGCATGATCCTGTGATAGAAATCCCTGCAATTGATCAGTTATCCTAAACACAAGTGTGATCCAAGGTAAACCTCGAGTCATGCTGTTGTCTTCTCTTGGCTCCAGCTCAGTTAAGATTGGCTGAGGTGAACTAAAAATCTGTTCTGTGATCTGTCCAATCGGAATTTCCATTTTTTGGGAAATTCCAGAGAAGCTTCATTGGCTGGCTAATAAACAGAATGGCTTCCAAGACAGCATCAGTGATGGCATGGGGCACTAGAGCACACAGTGTGGGTAATTTACACATATGTGAATCTCATTAGGGCTTAATAGTATATTCAGCTTTTAGGGCAGCATAACGCTTCCATGGAGAAGATGTCTTTTCCAGAGAAGTCCTTAGTTTTGCTCATTTCTGCAAGACAATGCAAGGTGCCAGTAGTCCAGATGAAAAACTGACCCACTTGCAGTCCACACCTGTCACCCTTTGCAAATATTTTGTGCGCTATGAAACAAAAATTGCAACAAAAGAGGCTCCAAAATGAAATCTTATCAGGGCGAGAACGAGAAAGCATTAAACTTTTTTTTTTTTTTTTTTAAATGTCCACATTTCATTTGTTGTTTTCCAAGTTTTTCTTTTTTGGAAACCAGCTTTATTGAACAAATGTAAAGGTGGAGGATAGAGGAGCTTTTTCTTCCCACCATGAAGCTGCTTACCACAGTTAGCTTCGTCCTGGCCTGCGGGACAGTCTGTAACCCCATCACACCACTGGGAATCCCACACACAGTTCCCATCTCCACATTTAATCCCATGAATACAGGATGAAGAAACTGGAATTCAAGACAGGAACCAGAAAAAAAAAATCAGTCTTCCAATCTCACTAATGTTGACTCAGTTCACTAAATAAATCCTTCACTTACAGTAATAGGCAAGGAGGACTCCAGCCACCAGCAGCAGCAAGGAGATGACAGCAGCAACAGTGAACTTGATGCACCTGTGTTTGAAATCTGACAGAAGAGCGCTCACCGTGACTGGAAACCCACTCACACCCAGCTTCACAATTACATTTTATACACAGCAGTTTTTAATGAGACTTTTTGTTACAAGCAGCATCCAAATGACATGCCTGATATCTGTACAGTCGTGTAAAGAATTAAAATTGTATTAAAAGACACTCAAATACCTTTGTGCTTGGCGATGGAGGGACTGATCTCAGGTGGAGGCTTCAGCGCCACAATGTGAACATACTGGGGTTGAACATCTGATTCGGCGAGCGCAGGAAGTTTCACCTTCTCATATTCACGGATGAAGTGAGGACAAGCGTCCAGATACTTTTGGCAGAGCAAAAGTGTTTTTGTAAAGTTACAATGCTTAAAATAAATTGAAAGCTGGTCTTTTTCTCAAGGCTGATTAAATGCAGATTAAAACTCACCGGATTGGTGGTCATTTTCTGTTTAATCATCTGTATTTTGAAAAAAATGAACTAAAATCCCCCCTATGTGATAACTCCAGCAGCAATCTTTCACTCAGATAATCTCATCCACATCACTGGCAGCACCTCCGGCATCTCCTCCCAGGCTCCGCTCTGCTCATTCTCACATCGCTGCGATCAAATAAAGGGTTTGTATGAAAACTGTCACGCCTACACTTCACCCAGCATCAGTTTGTTTCCCTCCTGAGCACACAGCAAAGACAATGAGCAGTTGGCGAGTCTAAACATGACACAGGTGTTATCTGCTTAAGTGTCAAAGCAGTGAGTACTGCTATGCCGAGTGTGCAGTGGAAAGGTACTGAAAACATGACGTATAGGCAGGCAGACAGTGTGTTTCAGTGATGCAGTGACTGAGCGACAAGAAAATATGGAGAGGATATTTTAAAGTGAAAATGCATTAATCAGGCCAGCATGCTTTTGGATTGACTGCTTTTTTATTTATTTAATGATACAGTACTCATTTACAAAGCAGCCTTATATTCAATGTACAGGAAAAGAACAAAAACATTTTACCTGATAATAAAGAACAGACATGAAACGACGCCTGGAGAAGGCTTTAAATGGTATTTCACATTCATACAGTCACTTAGCAACATTCACATGCATCTGGGTGAAACATAAAACATGCACAGCAAACATATCAGCCTTCCAAACACACACACACACACACACACAGAGTTATTTGGTCTTTTTAATAACTTTTGTGATTTGTCTTGATTCCTAATGTTGATCTGTTGAGTCCGTCGTACAAAAAGAATGAAAATTCCCATCTCTCTTTTTTCAACCAAAATAAACGTCTTTTTTTTTTTTGCACTTTTTCCCTGATATCACTTTTTTCCAGTCTACACCCAGGCCTGCCATCCTGGGAAAAGTCTGCTGAGGTTTTTGGGGTCCATGGCTTGCTGGATGAGCAGGTTAACCTGTCCTCCCACGCTGAGCACCGTTCCCTCTTCCACTCCTTTGAGCTTCTCCTGCAGCCGCAGCAGCACCCGCTCTGCCACCTTGTTGAAGCTCTGACTGTCACTGCTGGAAAGAATATGAGGGGAAGAGACTGAACACACACACACAAAACCTCGCCAGCTCCAATTCTGACACTTCTCTCCTTGATTACCTGGATTTACGGCTGTTGTCTATGTCATCTCCCCCCATAGTGGAGCTTAGCGTTGCGTTGAGCTCCTGCTGCTCGTCATGCTGCAGGTAAAAAGCTTTTAGGGGGTTCATGGTCCAGTCAAACAAAGGGTCATACAGCAGCACCTATTCAAAATGCACAAAGACATAGAAACTTACAAAAGCACTGCTTAATATGAAGTTAAAGAATAAAAAATAATATTTAGAGCAGGTAAGAAGGCTCTGTGTAAACCGTCCCATGATTTTACCTCCACAATAGTCAACAGAGCTTCTTGAGAACTTCTCATCACCTCCATCGTCTTCTCACAGCATCTGAAAGGGAAAGCAGGGTTCAGATTATTTATAGTGCTGAATGTTTAAAATGTCTAAATTGCAACAGATTTCCCGACAGAAATCTTAATCTGTGGTCTGAGAAAAGCTTAATAAGGAAGTTTGTTTAATGCCATTTAAATTTATAAAACTTTATTAATCGTGAAGGAAACTCATCAATCAATGGTGATTGGCTACTCCCACACACAATAAAAGCAATAAAAGCAATCATTCACTCTATAAAAGGATCAGATAATTTTTTTACTATGTCCTGTAAAACCTCAGAATTGACAGGGGGTGCACTTTGTTTTTACCTCGATTTTTACTGCAAGCCACTTGCAACCCACCTCCACTTCAGTTTATATTTTTCATGTCTGATTCAAATTTGTCATGTCATGGATGCCTGCCGTGTTCTGTCACAGAGTCCAGTTTGTATGTGTATAAAAGAGCCTGAAGGCCCCAGACCAGCATTGCACTGACAAGTAAGAGCAACATCTGAGCATAATCGTGAGCTAACCTCCTGAAAACTCCTTCCACTCCAGTGATGCCCATACCGTCCACAATGTCTCTGGAGAGTCTGAAGGGGACAGTCTCAGGGGTGGGGAGGATCTTGCCTTGCTCAAAGGCCACACCTTTAAAACATCAACAACAAAAACACACACAATGAAGAAAAAGTGGCATCCACACTAGAGGAAAAAAAATAAAACATTTTGAAACAAAGAGTGACCTTCTTTGTGTAAGAATACCTAAATCAATGTGCACCAGTTCTGCAGTCTGTTCGTCGATCAGTATGTTCTGGATGTGTCTGTCACCCAGACCCACGATGTAGCCGACTGTGGACACAAAACAGAAGGATCTTTTTACAATTACTGGATCATCGTTTGGAGACTATAAAAATCTTGTTGCTGCAAATGTATATTTTTAAATTCTGTGTCATGATTGATAAATGTTTTCTTTCAACTCTGGACTTCAACTAGAAAGGTGGTGTTTTATGTACAAAGCAAACCGGGACCCATCAATCACCTTAATAATAATCAACACCAACACTTCAGTTTCAAGCCACATCAATTATATGTCGCCCTTCGGTTTGTCACATCTTGTATTTACAGTACATAATGAGCTTTACTCTATGAGACGGTGTACCTATAGAGGAGGTGGCCACACTGCGAGTGTAAGCCAGCCGCTTCTCCATCCACACTGCGGGATCCAGGAACCGTTCCATGCAGAAATACCTAAAGACCGGCCTGAACTTCGTGCACACCTCGTTGTAGGCCTGCAGCTTCTCGTCGAATGCAAGTCTCTGAGCGTCCTGCAGTGACAGCCCAACAAAAACTACAGCTGTGAGTTCTGAACCCATAGCAAGCATGTGTTGCCATGTTGCACGTGTTTTCCTGTCAGTATCGCCATACCATCATCTTCCTCCGGCAGGCTAGGTTGGCCCAATCTTGGGGTCGGAAGCGTTTGTGAGCTCCTTTATTGGGATCCACCAGAAACTCCCCGATGGGCACCGTCCCAGAGCACCACTCTAACACGCCACTGCGCTGTGAGAAAGGCACCACCTGGAATCAAGTATATGAGCAGAGATTTTTTTTTAAGCAACAAAGGGAAAAAGAGATGAAAGCAAATGTGAAGCAGCGCCACAGATGTGCGTTTATCGGGGAACCTTGTATCGTCTGATGTTGAGCTTCCTCTTGCGAGTGTCTGTATTGCGCTGCAGCAGCATGGAGCACATGCCGAAGACCTGCTGCATCACTGCATCTTGTCGCAGGTCGTCCTGACCCTGTTTGTATAGAAACACTAAAATCACTCACAGGTGACGTGACCAAAATCATCACAACGATCCTTTATTTTAGTGCAGTTTATTTGTACAGCCCAGTATCACATGTGGGGGCTCAAACTGCTTCACAGCCATAGAAACAAAACAAGAACAGACAGACTGAGTTCTGTAGGAGACTGGGAGTTTTAAGACGTTTGCAGTCATTCATTTGTTAATGGCTGAATTCTTCGGTTGATAGTTCCTCTGAGTTTCAGGCAAGACAACTTTGGAGGAACTACTTTGAAATTTAATGCAATTTAATGCAGGGGTGTTGAACTCCAGGCCTCAAGGGCCGGTGTCCTGCAGGTTTTAGATCTCACTCTGGTCAACACACCTGAATCAAATGATCAGTTCATTACCAGGCCTCTGGAGAACTTCAAGGCATGCTGAGGAGGTCATTTAGCCATTTAAATCAGCCGTGTTGAATCAAGGACACGTCTAAAACCTGCAGGACACCGACACTCGAGGCCCGGAGTACGACACCTGTGATTTAATGACTACATGTGACATGAATCTAGTGAGGTGGGAAATATCTGGTAAAAAGTAGTAGAAAATATTTGTGCATTTTGAATTTTCTGAATGATGGGAAAAAGGTGTAGAAGTACTGTAAGCTAATTCAAGAGTTTTTAAAGGAAACACAATATTGTACTGAAATGTACATGGGGAGGGGAATTTTTGTAAATCTCTTTGAGTGGGAATCACCACACAACCCACAACACAATGATATCACATGATATATGAAAGTTATCACCTCTTTTCAACCACAAATTATGTCCTCAGAGTAAAACTTTGTCCATATTTGTTTAATTCAATAAGATAAAGTTATCTCACAGTTATTTTTTTTGCTGCAAAATGAGACTTTCACACATATAGAACCTGCCAATGAAACCTGCTGTAAGAGAGTCAGTCTGCTGTCAGAGTCTGCTGCTGTCTGTGACTGAATTGGGTCAAGTTGGCAATTACATGCAATCTGTTTTTGGTAATACAGTAAATAACTGTGAAAAACCATCGAAAATTGCATATCTGTTGCGGTCTACACAGAGAGAATTCACATTTACGAGAGATGTGCAACCTATAGGAAAATAACCACAATACAATGAGCTGGTGGCCAAGTTGAGTTGAGTCTCCTCGAGTTGATGTCATTGACAAAGACTCATTCAGACTGATGGCAACATGTTGGCAGTCTGTCTGCATTTATAAAGTAGACAGCAGCTATTTACAAACCTTCAAAGATCTCTCTGAGAGTGACTGCAGTCAATCCAATATCCTCTCTATATATGTATATATAGATAGACTGGCTATAGATACCGAATGAACCTGGAATGGAGGAACTGTGAGTCACCTTCTCTACATGGATGACATCAAGCTGTATGCTAGGAGTGAACGAGACATTGATTCACTGATCCACACAACCAGGATTTACAGCAACGACATTGGAATGTCATTCGGACTGGAGAAGCGTAGTCGGATGATAACGAAGAGAGGGAAAGTAGTCAGAACTGTCAAAAGGCAACATCGCTGACACTGAGGACAGCTACAAGTACCTGGGAATCCTGCAGGCAAACAGAAACAAACAGGAACAGCAACCAGAGAGTAAGGCAAGTCCTGAGGAGTCAGCTGAGTGGGAAGAACAAGATCTATCAACACCTGTGAATACCTCTAGTGAATACCTCAGGCAGCAGAAACACAAGAAAGAGGAGCAAGAGGATGAGCAATCATGGAAGGACAGGCCCCTGCATGGCATGTACCACCAGCAGGTAGACAAAGTGGCTGACATCCAGAAATCCTACCAGTGGCTGGACAAAGCTGGACTGAAAGTCAGCACAGAGGCACTAATCATGGCAGCACAAGAACAAGCTCTGAGCACAAGATCCATAGAGGCTGGGGTCTATCACACCAGGCAAGACCCCAGGTGCAGGCTGTGTAAAGATGCCCCTGAGACAATCCAGCACATAACAGCTGGCTGTAAGATGCTAGCAGGCAGGGCATACATGGAACGCCATAACCAAGTGGCCGGCATAGTATACAGAAACATCTGTGCTGAGTATAACCTGGAAGTCCCAAGGTCAAAATGGGAGACGCCCCCAAGGGTGGTGGAGAATGACCGAGCTAAGATCCTGTGGGACTTCCAGATACAGACGGACAAAATTGGTGGTGGCCAACCAACCGGACATAGTGGTGGTAGACAAACAGGAGAAGACGTCCGTAGTGATAGATGTAGGTATAGTGAATGACAGCAACATCAGGAAGAAGGAACACAAGAATCTGGAGAAGTACCAAGGGCTCAGAGAAGAGCTCGAGAAGATGTGGAAGGTGAAGGTAACAGTGGTCCCAGTGGTAATCGGAGCAGTAGATGCAGTGACTCCAGCAGATCCAGGAACATGGGATCTGCTGACCTATTTTTACTCGTGTGACTGAGATGTTTGCTTGCTCTGAATCAGTCAATCGATACAACACTACCATGCAAAATATAGCGATGCTACGCTGTAGAGCTTTTTTTTCACCACCCAATCAAACACACAGTTTCAACTCTCTTATTCCTGTTTTTTTTTTTCCACTTTTATCTTATTTTGGAAGCTGCTGAGTCAAACTCCCAGGCCAAAGCACCGTATAATCCTGCTGACTGTTGTGAGTTTATTATTAATGCAAAACAATCACACAGATACAAAACTGTTAAGTTTCATCACGACTCTCCCAAGTGGTAAATCATTAGCCTTCAATTGTCTGTCAAATGTGTCAGCAAACACAAGCATGCTCTCACACACAAACACACAGCCTGCTAAAGAATGTTTTCATTATAAAGGAGTGAAAGGATTAATTATTAGCAATGGCCAAAGCTAAATGGAAAAAAACCTCAAGTTTAAATTGTGAGCACCTTCCCGTCAGGGCTGGCCAGACTATAATGGCACACGAGGAGAGATTTGTTGAAAGACAAAAAAACCCGACGTCAAAAGCACACATAAGACACACACAAACGCACGCACGCTTACTTTGACCAGCTGTCTCCTGCTTTTGCCGTCAGAGCCGACGCAGTCGATGATCTTGGGCAGGTTGACTCCTCCGGCCAGGTGATAGTGTGGCATGAAGGACCTGACAGTCACCAGGTTTTCATAACCACCGGACGGATCCACCTGTTTACACGATAAATATGAGACAAATAATTCAATCAAACCAATCAAAAGATGACACTATACACTAAACATGGATCACCCCAGTAACACTTAAATAACAAAACTTTATATAAACTCTGAAAGCAGCAAAGTTCTCTCTCTCTGTATGTTTTTAAGTTGTATTTTACCTTAATTTCCATTGTGGGTATGGTGACCTCCTCAAGGTCTCTAATTTGCATGATGGGCTGATCAGCGGGGATGGGGATAGCCTCTGAAACCAAACAAGGACACAAAGGATGTCTAAGCAGCGGACATTTAATGCACACAACCATAACATATATACTCACGACCTCTGAATCTAACTGTAGAAGATTAGGTCAACTAGCAAATAAACAGCTGAGTGGACCTGAGCAACTATGAGCAGAAAAGTCTTCATCCCTTCATGACCTACAGTGTACTGATCCTCTAACAGCTGCTCCCAGCAGGATAACGCACCATGGCACAAAGCTCAAATCATCTCAAACTGGTTTCTTAAACATGATAATGAGTTCATTGTACTCAGATGTCCTCCACAGTTACCAGATCTCAATCCAATAGAGCACCTTTGTGATGTGGTGAAACCAAAGATTCACATCATGGAGCACCATGTCAACATGGACCAAAATCTTTCCAGCGCCTTGCTGAATCTGTGCCACGAAGAATTAAAGCAGCTCTGATCCAAAAAGATGATTCAACCCACTCCTAACATGGTGCACCTAATAAAGTGGCCAGCGAGTGAATAAAGCGTCAGTATAACTCACTCTTCTCTGTTTTGTGTCTGCTGGCATCCATGTAAGCCAGAGTGATGTAGGCATCGCACAGGCGCTCGATCCCTCGGATCATCTCGCCTCGCTTCTTCCTGATGGTGGCGATGATCTTCCGAGCGACATCCGAACGCTCCTGAATGAGAGAGAACATGTAAACAATTTTTTTTAAAGAAAACAAACACACCAGGTGCTTCTTTTTTTCTCATGTATCATGTTACAAAATTTAACACACCCAAAGTTTCAAAACACAACAGCACTGTCCTCGTTTAATGCAAATGCGTTAAACATGAGTTTTTTCACCATGACAAACGACGTGTCATATTTAAGCTCCGCATGATGGAGAGAATCGTATAAACGGATGGAAACATCACACTCACCAGATCAAACTGCGAGAGCTGTCGCGTAGCACTCTTAGACTGCCGGGACCTGCAAAAGTTTTCGTCTTTGTTGGCATTGACCAGGGCGAAGATGATAAAGAGCGTGTGGTGAGGGTGCTGCAGAGATGCTCTGCATATCAGCTATGAGGAGAGGAGTACAAATAATTAACTGGATGTGGCTGCAGCAAACCTTTTATATAATGCAGTTTACGCTCACAATAATGAATAAAAGAGCCGCGTTACCTCATTGAGGACATCGTGGAATCCCGTATCCTCCGCGATGCCAGTTGCCATCTTGGTTCCCATGCGGGCGGCCAGCTGATACATGAGAGGCAGAAACTTGTAGGACGGGATCTGTTTCACCCCTTTCTGTAACACAGAAAAAAAAGGCTTTGTCAGATGATTACATTTGTAAGATTCAGTGCAGATATGTGAACGTTTTACTGACCTTCATCATCTCATTTACATCTTTAATGTCAGCATTTTCCAGCCAGAGGGAAGCCAGCCGGAAGACCCAGGTGTCGTGCTCCTCACCCTGCTCCAGACACTGGATGTAATTCTCCACAGCCTTACACAGAAAGCGCTTTCTGTCCGTCCGCAGGTTGGACAGGGCTTTTTCATCCAGCTCCAGCTCTCTTTGCACTTTTATTGTGTACCTGTGAAGTCGGACAAAGACAGGCTGGAAACAGGCCTTCACTTTTTCTTTGGTTGTAACTGGACCTCAGCTTAAATGCAATACATCGAGCTGTAAATGTGCAAATCGACCTGTTGGAGGTCACTTTATGCTCCTTTATCAAGCCCACTTCCTCCTTGGCCTTTTCCAGCAGGGCCTGTTTGTTCTCAAACTCAGACGAGTTCATGTATTTGTCGATGCTCTGGTACTGAGAGTCAGAGAAGCGGGCCAGAGATAAAAACGCCTCAGTCCGCTGGTTCTGGAGCCTGGAGTCCTGAAGTCCCGATTCCCCCTCTATCACCTCCACTGCCTGAGCACAGATGAGACCTTTATTAATTTAACACTACAGGGCTGTTCTCACGTGAGGAAACAAAAATCAGCATAAAAAAGGCAAAAACTTACAGGTGTCAACACAAACATTAAAAAATTTTTTAAACAAGATTTAACCAGATGCACAAAAAATGTCACTACAAAACAGTGACCCGATTCAGACGTATAAAACACACACAGACACACCATGAATTATTTAATTTTGTCTATATGAATCTGGCGTAGCCAGAGGACATAAAGTGTAAGCTTGCAGACGTTTAATATTTATGTCTTTGCCTGCTCCTAATTTCTCTGGACATAAATAAATTATTCATGTGAGGGTGTGTATGAAGGCCCGCACGCTGCCAGGCCGACGGGTTATAAACCATTCATTTCTCTAGGCGATCCCTGCTGTGTGTGTGGATTTTAGGGCATTTGAGACCTTTAAGATTCCTGTTTTGGTCGCTCTTCTTCACATGAAAAGAAAATACCAGAAAATAACTCTGAACTGGAGCCACTTTGTTAATTCCAGGAACTGTGGACACTCCACATGTGTGAAAACGCTTCAGCTGGGTGATAACAAGCCACAATTCTGCCCTTTTAATCTTTTAATAAAGCTTCGACTGCTCATACCAAAAGCTTCTTCTTACCCTCTCCAGGTACTTCTCCAGTATGATTCCAGGACTTTCCAGGCAGGTTTCTGCCAGCCAGTTACCACACAGCCTAAGGCACTCGGTGTAGACTGGTGCTAACGCAGGATTGAAATCCACCTGTTCAACACACATCAAACCAGCTCAATAACCCATCTTGGTATTTTGGATTTAACTTAGCTAATCTTACTGTGTTGCATTAGTTACAACACAGCGTTATGTGTCCGTCTGACCTTTTTCTCTAGGCTGTGTATCATCTGTCTTAGCAGGCCCAGAGCCAGACCCTGCTCTCCCTTTGCCCAGAAAACCTGGGCCTCCTCCAGTTGCCACAACGACACAGGTAGTGATGCCCATGTCCTTCCACCGCCGGCATGCTGCTTCATCTGGTAGACTGCACGCTCTGCCAGCTGGATAGAGGTTAGAGGCAACCTTCATATGATATTCACTTGGTAAATCAAAGGAAAACAGTGCTTTAAACCTCCAAAAGTTGATTCTGTTCATCTGGACGTAGCGTTTGATTCTGTTCATCTGACCTCCCAGCCCATTGTTCCTTCAGCGGGCTGGTTTCAGTCATTATGCAAATGTACTGTTTATAAGATTGGGGAAACCTGCAGTCAGCTGAGACTGAAGAAGTCACTAGGATGAGTGACGAAACGTTTCTCCCACAAAACGCTACGTCCAGATGAACAGAATCAACTTTTGGAGATTGACTTTCCTGGATGATTGAGAATGCATCAAGACAGTGCTTTAAACCTTCACCTGTGGATCTGTGGATGTTACCTGCGTGTTTCCGGCCTTGCGAGCTAACCGGCACAAGTCCATGAGATGGTCAGTGAGAACCGAGCTGAGGTACTGGCTGCTGTCGGGCTCTCCCACCCTGGACAACAGGGTGTGCTGGGCCACAGAGCGGACAGCTAGAATGGGTTCCACCAAAGCAAAGTCACTGTCAACGAGGAGCTGAGAGTGGTGCCGCCACTGGCTGTAAACTTCTCTCAGGATGAGGTCTGAGAAGGGTCTGATGTAAAAAAAAAAAAAGAAAAAAAAAGAAAAGAGTTTAAACATGAATAAGTCCAGAGGCGACGTCCCGTGTGTTACTGACTGTGTGGTATGCTTCTGCCTGAGTCACCTGGAGAACAGCTCTTTAACACTCTTCAGCTCTCTGATGCTCTGCAGGTTCCTGAGGGCTGGATACAGAGATGACACGGCCTCCAGACTGCCTTTGCATAGCTCTTCCACCTCGGCACCCCTGAAGAAATGCATACGCGTTATAAAACAGAAATAAAGCTGTCGTACTGGAGGGTAAAACTCGATATTTTGTCCACCGCACCTGGCCTGTTTCAGAGTTTCATCAAATATGGAGAACTCTTTATTCCTGAGTGCTTGCAGGGCACAAAACACAGATTCGTGAAAGCCAGGATTGGACTTCTCACTCCTGCAACAGCAAGACATATTTGGAGAAAAAATAATAATTAGCTTCTAACTGTGAGATTATAGTTGTGTTTCATGCAGCAGATGCTTCCCTCACCTTTCTGACAGCTCAAAATCCCACTGGGTGTTCCTCCAGGCTGCTTGAAAGCGAAGATCTCGCAGCTCAGCTCCCCACTCGACCCCTTCGCTCTCGAGACCCCTCATGTAGGTGGCCAGGATGCTGCTTAGACCGAAGTTCTGCAGACCCTGTCGGCATAAGATTAAAGAAACTGTGTTACAGCGCACTGAATATATGAGCTAAAAGACTTTTAATCTAAAACAGTCTTTGGAGAATGTGCTTCATCATTTCAATCATACCTCTACGATGCCCACTTGCCGAGTGACCTCAGGTAGGGTACAGTGAAGGTCGTAGGAGGTCAGGGCCCTTCCCCACATAGCCTCGTGTTCGTAGGTGCGAATCCTGTAAATTCACGTGGCAAAATGGCATCAGCAGATCTGATAATGACTGAAGCCTAATGAGGAATAAGTGACCGTGTGAAAGATCTAATTGAAATTTTCTACCTCGTCAGGGGGCTGGTCATGGTTTCGCCACCACAGCCATACAGACTATCGGGCTCTCCGATGCTGCGATACACCTCGATCAGCAGCTCCTATAAGTATGCAAAAATGAGAGTTAGTAGGGGAAGGAGAACAAGAAAGTCTTTTAAAAACAGATAAAATAGCTGATGCGTGATAATGATGATACATCAAAATGCAAGATCAGCTTCGACGGCAATGCATTTCCTGGTTGCCAAAAGAGGCTGTCGGGACATCACCTCTATTGTGCTGAAGGAGCCTGAGGTGGTGCGTAAGCTATGTTCAGATGCTGGAACCAGTTTCCTGGAGCGAGCTTCTACTCTACTTCAATTCAGTTCAATTCAATTTTTTTATATAGAGCCAAATCAGAACAACAGCAGCCTCAAGGCTACTCAAGCCTTTTTGGAAAGTAGACCCTGCAATAATACATACGGAGAAAAACCCAACAATCATATGACCCCCTATGACCAAGCACTTTGGCGACAGTGGGAAGGAAAAACTCCCTATTAACAGGAAGAAACCTCCGGCAGAACCAGGCTCAGGGAGGGGTGGCCATCTGCCGCGACCGGTTGGGGTGATCACCATATTCAAGCATAAGGGTGTCCCCTAAGCGCCCGTGGCACCTTAGATACCCCAGGTTGCAGGTAGAGGATCATTTTCATATTTATATAATCGGATCTAAGGCTGAATGTGTTAAGACACTCAAGTGAAGCGAAGACCTGATGGCAGAGGAGGATGCTGGACAAAACAGGGTACCCAAATGTAGTGAGGGTGTGCTGGGAGCATCTGGGTGGGGAGAGGGAAGTCTGCTTAAACTGTTACCATAGCGACCCAGAGAAGCAGAAAATAGATGGATGGGCTTTTTTCCTCCCATATTTAAATCTTTTTATACCTGTGAAGCTCCATGAACCTTTAATTTACATTCTTAGCCAAACAAATAAAATTGATTTGACCTGATGTTGTCATTTAGAAAACAAAGTAGCCAGTGTAACTATGTGTGCAACACGAAGAACCAACCTGCAGACTGATATTGGTGTCTTCCATGCTTTTCTCGGTCAGGCTGGAGATCGTGAAGGTCTGGCTGTTCTCTTCAAAATTTATTTTCCGCGTTGCTCTGGAGTTGGTTCTGCAGTTACGGGAAATGAATGGATCAAAAATTAAAAGCTGGATAAAGT